>NC_060185.1:79072980-79205480 GCF_021184085.1 Oncorhynchus gorbuscha
CACCTTTTAGACTCGATTTTAGCATCAGCATTCACATTACTCACCGCCCATGAACTCATTGTCATCACATTCATCGATCTTTTCCTTTACTATACATCCCTGAATAACACCAAACATGTCAATATAATAGTCCT
Source organism: Oncorhynchus gorbuscha (assembly GCF_021184085.1). Lineage (NCBI taxonomy): Eukaryota > Metazoa > Chordata > Actinopteri > Salmoniformes > Salmonidae > Oncorhynchus > Oncorhynchus gorbuscha. Next base: position 79,073,115 of record NC_060185.1, read on the forward strand.
ACAGTACTGAGCTGATGGGATGCCTACTTCAAGACTCAAAACAAAATGGCTGCCCTGACAACTCAATGCCTTATTACCGTTGGATTCCGTTGATGACCTCAAAATGACAAGACAGGGGCATTGGAGGGTCTGAAAGGGTCCGTCTCCTACTCTGCTGTTCCTTCAGGGACCTGAGGGGGACCAAGCGGGCACCGCGAGACAGCCCTGAGAAGTGTTGCAGGGCTTTTAATAGACAGCGGGGCCCAGAAAATCATGGCCTTTAGAGGTGCTGCATCTCTCACTGTCTGACAGCCTACAGGGGCTTTGGCTCCTACAATGACACCTTCAGAGTGCACTCTCAATGACACACACGCACCAACACACACACACACAGGTGCATATCCTCAGATACACTTAGGAGGCAGGCACAAAAACACACATAGTGAGCGACGGCCTAGTGTTTAGAGAACACGCCAGCAACCGGAGGGTTGCCAGTTCAAATCCAGGGTCCGATGGGAAGAATTTGTCGGGAAGTGTACTGGCAACCAAGTCCTAGATGCCATTACCTGCCATTGTGCCTGTGAGCAAGGCACTTAACCCACCATAACAACAGCTCCCTGGGTGCCCAGTGTGGCTGCCCAGTGTGGCAGCCCAGTGTGCCACCTCTCCAAAACCTCTATATGCATGTGTGTGTCTTTAAGAGGGGTTGGGCTAAAAGAGGAAGTGACCTTTCAGTTGGACCTTGTGTGCAATTGACCAATAAAGTGATCTTATACACACACACACAGATGAAGAGACAAAGACACACCCATTCACAAACCATGAGAAATAACTCCTGATGAGTGGACTCATAAGCAGCCTATTGAGATTGTGAAAACAGACCAGTATTCACCTGAGAACGGGGTTATGAAAATAAAGACATGTTGCTGCCATAGTAAAAGATCACAATATTCTTCTATAAAAGAACAACAACAGCATGCAGTAAATATCCACAGTGAAAAATAGGCAAAGAACAGCTATTATGACTATTGTTCAGTAATATAATATGGGTCTGGATATATGGAATCTAATGTGCCTCAGATACCCCGCAGGTACTGTACTCTGCACACCCAAACACACAGGTCCCTTGTTTCTCATCACAAAACCTCAAACTATAAGTTTGCAAAAAGTCTACCCTGGGAAAGTTCTCTCCACAAGAAAACGTGCCCCCGGGCCCTTCTCAAACCTGGTTACTTTCATCAGGACCCTCTCCCATCCTCGCCTTATGGTGTTAAAGACATTTTTTATGTGTTCCAGCGCACAAAAAGAGCCAAGACAAATCATGGCGGTGCAGTGAGGGTATAAAAGGAGCCTCTTTCCTCAACAACATCAGATCCATTTGGTGAAGAAGATGCCAAAGATGCTGTGTTTCGCGTGGCTTGGCATTAAAGACAGAGTGAGCTCTCTCTTCTCTCCACTCTAAATCATTAATCGGTTGGCGCTCCCGGATGTACACAAATCAACCTGGTATGGGCCGCAATTCACTCTTTCCCATGATGCTTTGTACTTAGGATGTGAAGTCTAGCACTTTGATTTATCTGATGCCCTCTCAACTAAGGGAGGGGAGGCAAGTGAGGTGGCATGTTACTGCATCATACTCATTCCAAAGGGCCAAGGCGGAATGTGCAGTTCCCTCCTCAACACCCTGTAGGAAACTGATTCTCGAACAGTACAGAAGGAGATAAGAAAGCCTATATCTAAATCACTGCAATCAACTGACAGAGAGTAAGAGTACTCCATAGGAATCCATTTAATAGGACTCGATTTCCAAGCAAGGTTGTAGATGTTCAGTATAACTGGATGTTTAAGTAAGGTTGTAGATGTTCAATATGACAGGATGTCTAAGTAAGGTTGTAGATGTTCAGTATAACTGGATGTCTAAGTAAGGTTGTAGATGTTCAGTATGACTGGATGTTTAAGTAAGGTTGTATGTAGATGTTCAGTATGACTGGATGTTTAAGTAAGGTTGTAGATGTTCAGTATGACTGGATGTTTAAGTAAGGTTGTAGATGTTCAGTATAACTGGATGTTTAAGTAAGGTTGTAGATGTTCAGTATGACAGGATGTTTAAGGTTGTAGATGTTCACTATGACAGGATGTTTAAGGTTGTAGATGTTCACTATGACAGGATGTTTAAGGTTGTAGATGTTCAGTATAACTGGATGTTTAAGGTTGTAGATGTTCAGTATAACTGGATGTTTAAGGTTGTAGATGTTCAGTATAACTGGATGTTTAAGGTTGTAGATGTTCACTATGACAGGATGTTTAGGGTTGTAGATGTTCAGTATAACTGGATGTTTAAGGTTGTAGATGTTCACTATGACAGGATGTTTAAGGTTGTAGATGTTTAGTATAACTGGATGTTTCAGGTTGTAGATGTTCACTATGACAGGATGTTTAAGGTTGTAGATGTTCACTATGACAGGATGTTTAAGGTTGTAGATGTTCAGTATAACTGGATGTTTAAGGTTGTAGATGGTCAGTATAACTGGATGTTTAAGTAAGGTTGTAGATGTCACAGTGCAAACAGTCTGCTCGGTTGCTTTTCACTTTGAGAGCTAAAATATGTAGGCTATGCATGCATCTTCCTTAATCACGGCTGCCACTTACTCTGTGTAGCACAGTTAGGGTTCCACCACTGACCTGGGACATGTGTGGGTGTGTGTGTGCTTTAGGTTGTTTTCCACACGGAGCGCACCAACATGTCCCTCAAGACATCCCGGGCGACAATGGATCTTTGCGGGAATAAAAAAATCATCACTTATTTATCAAAAAGGAAGACGATTTTTCTGCAGAGAAGCCCCGAGAGATGGCATTCACATGCCAGCACCGGCGCCACTTTACCCGCAAGGTTTTCAATAAAACAAGCAAACAACACGATTCCAACACCTATAAATAAGTGATTGTTCCTGAATAAAGTGATGTACACAGGTCCTCTCGCCGAGGCTCCTCATCACTCTTTTATGGGGCTTTGCCCCTTCGGAGGAGCGGGGGAGCAGGGGAACAAGGGAAACCGGTAACAAGGGAAACAGGGACGTGGTTGTGGATGTGGCTCCTGTTCCGGAACCCAATTTGGTGGCACAACATTGGTTAGGATCCCAAAGTGTATTTTGAAGCATTTACGAGTGCAAACAGCAACACGGGAGGAGGCTGTCACCTTCCTCTCTGCATCTTTCTCTCTCCGTGACTCTTTCTCCCTGTATATCTGCATCATGATAACATGCTGTAAAAGCCCCACCCTCCGAGCTGTGTTTGTTTTTACTTCCCTGTTTCTCTTTCATTCAATCGGAGCGACAGGGTGTGCAGTAAACGGTTTGAACATCTCAGTGGATGGCTCGCCAGATGCTTGGGCGTCTGTCATTGTGAGGTATTGTTAGCTAGTTTTTGATAAGGTTTATATGAGGAAAAGCCATGAAATATGAGAAAATTCTGAGAATATGAGACAGGATCAGTAGTGACCCCTACACCTGGCTGTAACCTGGCTGTTACGTGTCTGTCACCTGGCTGTCACCTGGCTGTAACTTGGCTGTAACCTGGCTGTCACCTGGCTGTAACCTTGCTGTCATCAGGCTGCAACTTGGCTATCACCTGGCTGTAACCTGGCTGTCACCAGGCTGTTACTTGTCTGTCACCTGGCTGTCACCTGGCTGCTACTTGGCTGTCACCTGGCTGTAACCTTGCTGTCATCAGGCTGCAACTTGGCTGTTGCCTGGCTGTAACCTGGCTGTCATCAGGCTGCAACTTGGCTGTCGCCTGGCTGTAACATGGCTGTCACCTTGCTACAACTTGGCTGTAACCTAGCTGTCAGAGTCCCTCCTGGTAGAAACACAAACATTACAACCAGTAGTGAAAACTGATTATCCTATTAGAGAATCTCCAGTCCTATTAGAGAATCCCCAGTATTATTAGAGAAACTCTAGTACTATTAGAGAATCTCCAGTCCTATTAGACAATATCCAGTCCTATTAGACAATTTCCAGTGCAATTAGAGAATCTCCTGTCCTATTAGAGAATCTCCAGCAATATTAGAGAATCCCCAGTCCTATTAGATCATCTAAAGTACTATTAGAGAATGTCCAGTATTATTAGAGAATCTCCAGTCCTATTAGAGAATATCCAGTACTATTAGAGAATCTCAAGTACTATTAGAGAATCTCCAGTGCTATTAGAGAATATCCAGTGCTATTAGAGAATATCCAGTGCTATTAGAGAATCTAATGTACTATTAGAGAATCTCCAGTATTATTAGAAAATCCCAGTACTATTAGAGAATCTCCAGTCCTATTAGAGAATATCCAGTCCTATTAGAGAATCTCCAGCCTTATTAGAGCATCTTCAGTACTATTAGAGAATCTCTCGCAATATTAGAGAATATCCAGTACTATTAGAGAATCTCAAGTACTATTAGAGAATCTCCAGTGCTATTAGAGAATATCCAGTGCTATTAGAGAATATCCAGTGCTATTAGATAATCTAAAGTACTATTAGAGAATCTCCAGTATTATTAGAAAATCTCCAGTACTATTAGAGAATCTCCGGGATTATTAGAGAATCTCAAGTACTATTAGAGAATATCCAGTGCTATTAGAGAATATCCAGTGCTATTAGATCATCTAAAGTACTACTAGAGAATCTCCAGTCCAATCAGAGAATCTCCAGTCCTATTAGAGAATATCCAGTCCTATTAGAGAATATCCAGTCCTATTAGATAATCTCCAGTCCTATTAGATAATCTCCAGTACTATTAGATAATCTCCAGTACTATTAGAGAATCTCCAGTACTATTAGAGAATCTCCAGTACTATTAGAGAATCTCCCGCAATATTAGAGAATATCCCGTACTATTAGAGAAACTCCAGTCCTATTAAAACATATCCAGTCCTATTAGAACATCTCCAGTCGTATTAGAGAATCTCCAGTAAAAATAGAGAATCTCCAGTAAAAATAGAGAATATCCAGTATTATTAGAGAATCTCCAGTATTATTATAGAATCTCTAGTACTATTAGAGAATATCCAGTACTATTAGAGAATCTCTAGTACTATTAGAGCATTTCCAGTAATAATAGAGATGCTCCAGTACTATTAGAGCATCTCCAGTACTATTTCAGCATCAGTTTCCAGAAGATCTATGTGTGTTGTGTGCTGTTCAGAAACCAGTTACAAAACAGACACATGTACACACGTATACACTACAGCCCATACACACACATCACAACCATCCCCCCACACATACGAACACAGACACCCTACAACCCATCCACACACACAGACACCTTACAACCCATCCATACACACAGACGCCCTACAACCCATCCATACACACAGACGCCCTACAATCCATCCATACACACAGACACCCTACAATCCATCCATACACACAGACACCCTACAATCCATCCATACACACAGACACCTTACAACCCATCCATACACAGACACCCTATAACCCATCCATACACACAGACACCCTATAACCCATCCATACACACAGACACCCTACAATCCATCCCTTCACACAGACACCGTACAACCCATCCCTACACACAGACACCATACAACCCATCCATACACACAGCTACCTTACAACCCATCCATACACACAGACACCCTACAACCCATCCACACACAAACACCCTACAATCCATCCATACACACAAACACCCTACAATCCATCCATACACACAGACATGCTACAACCCATCCATCCATCCATCCATCCACACACACACACACACACACACACACACACACACACACACACACACACACACACACACACACACACACACACACACACACACACACACACACACACACACACACACACACACACCACAATGGTTGTGAGGACTTAAACAATGAAAAATAGGTCATTCTCCAGCCCTCCCTCTCCCTCCTAGCCAGTGGGCACTCTATGCCGTGCCGTGGTCCTGTACCGCAGCGTTCCATGCTGTTAGCCAGCCCTCCCCTGTCTTTCTGTGGCAGGCCCTACGGCAACACACCTGTGTCCACACTCCTTCCCTGGCCTTCCTTAGATCAATTAGCATTAAAGGCCCCTGTCTGGTCTTCCACCATCTAACCTGGTGGTAATATATGTGCGTCTCAAATGGAACCCTGTTCCCTTTACTGTGCACTACTTTTGACCAGAGCCCTGGTCAAAAGTAGTAAACTATATAGGGAATATGGTGCCATTTGAGAAACACCATGTGGTCATAGTGGCACAGAACTGTACCCTGGAGGGGCCAGGAAGGGAAACAGTTTGAGAAACCACAGCAGCCACACGCATCAGCCATGTCGACCTGTCCGTCAACGCAGGTGGATACAGGAGGAGGATACAAAGAGGCACAGGCCTCCAAGGCTGTTATACTGTTATACTGTTGTCAATGCTGTCCTGATTTCAACTTTTCAACCTCCTCCTCAGTTCCACCAAATCAATCCGAACACAACCTTGCTAATGCTTTTCTCCCTTTTCCTCCCAGACAGTTAAAAGCACTGATTGAACATCAGGCTGTATCATTTACTCCTGCAAAGAGTTTCGGGAGATGGATGAGGAAATATGAGAGGGAATAGTCCAGAGGTGAATGGGTTGGAGACTGAGTGGACCACACTGGGAAGGCTAAATGAAGTCTCCAAGTAGTTTCAGAGCAGCTGGAAATACAGTCTAAAAGGTCAAATCAATTTCCATGTATACCAATGATATATTCTTTGCATCCTGACCTAACATAATGACACCTCTCCTGAAGTATAACTAAATAAAGAAATATAATCCTGACATACACTACAACTGACCTCATGGTACTGTTGGATCAACAAGACATGACTACCCCTTGAATTAAATTCAAGAATAGAACAACAGGTTTTGGGCAAGGCTGATGAGGTGTATTTTCAGGCCTGCTCCCCGGCATGACTGTAGTCTGGTCACAGGAAGTGTCTATGCCATGTCACGGGAAGAGTGCATGTGAAGGGTCACAGGAAGTGTGTGTGCGCTGTGTCACAGAAAGTGTGCATGTGCCGGGTCACAGGATGTGTGTGTCTCATGCAGCCAGTCTGTGGTGAAGGGAGGAGAGGGGGAACACAGAGGGCAGCTGTACCTGCACTGCCTCGCGGCCGTCTCTTGACAGCGGCCTTCACATCACAGCACGAGCCCTGACATCGGATCTGACAGAAGTGACCTCTATACCGCATCACCCTTCTGACACGCGCACACACACACACACACACACACACACACACACACACACACACACACACACACACACACACACACACACACACACACACACACACACACACACACACACACACACACACACACACACACACACACACACACACACACATTCATCCAAACAAAGAGGCACACAGAGGCACACACACACACTGCACCACACAAAGAACACACCACCTCACTGCAACCCAGCAACCCAGTGTGACAGCTATCAATAGGAATTCCAGTAGAGTCTCTGCCAGACAGAGGGGACACAAAAAGAGATGGAATCAAAGGCTGTGCAGGGACCCTATTATTCCAAAGAGCAGGGAATCATTTGCTAGCAATTTGTGACTCACTTTAGGACCCTTTTGAGAAGGGCGCTAGTTGTGCATATGCAGGCTGGGGGCTGGGACGGGAGGGTGGGTGGGTAGGTGCTTAACTTGGCCTCTCATATATTTCAAATGTCAAATAGTTTGTTCTTTAAAATGTCTCCATCCCCAGAACTTGTTGACTAATCAGCACATTTGTTTCTTCTGGCTGTGCAAAATGAAAAGTCCTGCACCACGACGTGAATTGATGGATTTCAACTGGGGGCACAATTCAATTTGATTGATAGTGTGTGGAAGGAAGAAGTGGAGACCTAGTTTTTCCCCCAGCCCCTTTCAGAAAGTAATACACAATGTATTTTTGCAACAACAAGTTCCCCATTAGGGTTTTATAGGGCCTCTGTTTACCTTCAGAAAACCCCTGTAATTACTAGGTCCTACTCATTGCAGGGTTTTTGTTTATTTTTACAATTTTCTACATTATAGAATAACAAAAAACTATGAAATAACACATATGGAATCATGTAGTAACCCATATTTAAAAAGGCATATACCACACCTTAATTTGAGAGTGAACTCTGAACCCTAAGTGGACTCTGTAGGATTATCTACAGATACGCCTGCTACGCCTGCTACTCCGACAATCATCTCACAAAATCAAGATTTGGAATATCATTGATTAACTGTTTACATATTACGGGCATAGATCTCAACTTTAACAACCATATGGCTTTCCTAGAGTGTATGTGTGTGTGTGTGTCTGAAGACTAAAGGTCCTGCTGTGACAAGTCTACAGGGGCCAGGAACATCTGGTGGGCCGGCTGCCCCTCTGGTTAACATGCTCCTCCTCAGATGCCACAAGCTTGAGCATGAACACACACACAACACACACATACAGAACGTATGCAGTCACATACACACACTCCAAAAGGCCCATTCCTTGACGCATAGTCACCTAATGCAAACACCTACTGCACCGTGCACATTTCGCATCTAAATACGGCACAGCCTAAATACTGTACAGCCTAAATATGGTATGGCCTAAATACTGTACAGCCTAAATATGGTACAGCCTAAATACCATACAGCCTAAATATGGTACAGCCTAAATATGGTATAGCCTAAATACCATACAGCCTAAATATGGTACAGCCTAAATACCATACAGCCTAAACATGGTACAGCCTAAATACCGTACAGCCTAAATATGGTATAGCCAAAATACCATACAGCCTAAATATGGTACAGCCTAAATACCATACAGCCTAAATACTGTACAGCCTTAATATCATACAGCCTAAATATGGTATAGCCAAAATACCATACAGCCTAAATATGGTATAGCCAAAATACCATACAGCCTAAATATGGTACAGCCTAAATTCCATACAGCCTAAATATGGTACAGCCTAATTACCATACAGCATAAATATGGTACAGCCTAAATATGGTACAGCCTAAATACCATACAGCCTACATATGGTACAGCCTAAATACCATACAACCTAAATATGGTACAGCCTAAATACCATACAGCCTAAATATGGTACAGCCTAAATACCATACAGCCAAAATACCGTACAGCCACTCAATCAGTTTTCTGCCTTCTCTTAGTAAATTGATGAAAAGAATTATGTTTGACCAAATACAATGCTATTTTTCAGAGAACAAGTTAACTACTGACTTTCAGCATGCATATAGAGAAGGGCACTCAACTTGTACTGCACTGACTCATGACTGATTGGTTAAAATAAATGAAGTATGGCCTCCCGAGTAGTGCAGCAGTCTAAGGCACTGCATCGCAGTGCTTGAGGGGTCACTACATATCTGGGTTCGTCCCAGGCTGTGTCACAACCGGCCCTGACCGGGAGTCCCATAGGGCGGCGCACAGTTGGCCCAGGTTCGTCTAGGTTAGGGGAGGGTTTGGCCAGGGGGGCTTTCCTTGGCTCATCGCGCTTTTGCACCTCCTTGTGGTGGGCTGGGAGTGCCTACAGGCTGACCTAGGTCGTCAGTGGAACAGTGTTTCCTCCGACACATTGGTTCGGCTGGGGGATGGGTGTTAAGGAGCACGGTTTGGCGGGCCATGTTTCGGAGGGCGTATGACTCAACCTTCGCCTCTCCTGAGCCCATTGGGGAGTTGCAGCGATGAGACAAGATCATAATTGGATATGATGAAATTGGGGAGAAAAAGGGGGTAAAAAATAAATTTTAATAAATGGACAATAAGATGATAGTTGGAGCCGTATTGTTAGATTTTAGTGCAGCCTTTGATGTTATTCATCATAAATTGTTATTGAAGAAACTCACTTGTTATTTATCCAATAGAACCCAGCAAGTGTTCTTCAATCGAGGCATCTCTAACATTAGATATGTACAGTGGCGGTGTCCCTCAGGGCAGTTCCTTGGGCCGTTACTCTACTATATTTTTACAAATGAATTGCCACTTGTCTTACACAAAGCTAGAATGACTATGTATTCGGATGATTCCACACTCTACATGTCATCATCCAAAGCCAGTGCACTCAATGAAATTCTAAAATGGAATTACAGTCAGTATCAAAATGGTTGATTAATAATAAATAGGTCTTAAACATTCTCTTAGACCTTAACCTCTCGTAACCTTAACAACTGGAGTTGTGCATAAAGGGTGTGACCATAGAGCAAGGTGAGGAAGCTAAACTCCTAAGTATAACATTGGATGGTCAATTATCATGGTCAAGTCATATTTACAAAGTTGTTGTGAAGATGGGGAGGGGTATGTCTGTCATAGAAATATGTTCTATGTTTTTAAAACAAAAATAAACTTTACTAGTTGGTCAGGCTCTGATCTTGTTCCATTTTGATTACTGTCAGGTAATGTGGTCAAGTGCAGCAAAGAAAGACCTAGCAAATCCGCAGCTGGTTTAAAACAGAGCATCACGCCTTGCCCTTAACTGCACATACAGAACTAACATCAATAACATGCCAGTCTTTCTGGGTTGAGGGTTGACCAGAGATGAATTGCTTCTCCTACTTTTTATGAGAAGTATTCCTGTAATAACAATTCCACAATGTCTGCATAATCAGAAAACATTCATCTCAGACACCAATACATACCCCAAAAGGGGTCATGCCACCAGGGGTCTCTTCACAGTCCCCAAGTCCAAAACAAATTCACAGCAATGCACAGTATTATACAGAGTCATGATCGCATGGAACTCCCTTCCATCTCCAATTACTTAAGCAAAAAGATTCAAATTACCTTTAAAAAAGATTAAACATATCATGGAACGGCGGGGACTGTGACACACACACGCGCACACACACACGCACACACACGCACGCGCACACACACACACACACGCGCACGCGCACACGCACACGCACACACACACACACACACACACACACACACACACACACACACACACACACACACACACACACACACACACACACACACACTTTTGTTGTTGTTGTATTGTTTGTATATCATTGTATTTTACATTTGTTTGACTGTCAAGGACTGTCCCTGTCTATGTTTGTAACTTGTCATGTTTACATTTTTTTTGTGGATCCCAGGAAGAATAACTTACTTCTGCACAAGCTAATGGGGATCCAAATAAACAAATAAGTATATCACCACAACTAGCCGAAGGGATCAACATCCATCTCAAGAGAGAGAAAACACAACCTATCATGTTTGATGTTGAAATGCAACTATGTCCAATCTGCACCAGATGCTCTTCTGTGAAAATTATTACATTTTTATTATTACTTGAAGAAAATGTCATGTTGTTGGCATCAGAGAGCCTCCATCCTCCTCCTCGTCTGTAGCTTTTCGCGGATTTAGCGCTGGCTAATTCCCATATCCGGGCTGTCATCTGGCTCCTGAGAGACAGGCGTGCCGTTTTCTCACACATGGGCCTAATGAATTAAGAGAGGGCGAATCTCAGCCGCGTTCATCCTGTCAGAATGAGGAGAACTCAAGGAAGTAGTAAGAGGATCTCCTTCCAGAGAGACATCAGGGATTGTAACATACTCTATTTCACGGAAACATGTCTCTCTCGGGATATACTGTCCCCGTCCATACAGCCATCTGGGTTCTCAGTACATTGCGCAGACAGGAATAAAGAACTCTCCGGGAAGAAGAAAGGCGGGAGTGTAGGTTTCATGATAACCTACTCATGGTGTGATTGTGATAACATTCAGAAACTCAAGTCCTTTTGTTCACCAAACCTAGAACACCTCACAATCAAATGCTGACCGTATTCTCCCAAGATAATTATATTCGGTTTCAGACACAGCCCTCAAAGAACTACACTAGACTTTATGCAAACTGGAAACCACATATCCTGAGGCAGAATTTATTGTATCTGGGGATTTTAAAAAGGTAAATTTGAAGAAAACACTACCAAAGCTCTACCAACACATTGTAGTACTCGCACTGGTAAAACACTGGACCACGGCTACTCAACATTTTCGAAATGCCTACAGGGCCCTCCCTTCGGCAAATCTGACCATGACTCCATCTCGCTCCTCCCTTTCTATAGGCAGAAACTCAAACAGTAAGTACCTGTGCTAAGGTCTATTCAATGCCGGTCTGACCAATCGGAATCCATGCTTCAAGATTGTTTTGATCATGCGGACTGGGATACGTTTTGGGTAGCCTCTGAGAATAACATCGACAAATACACAGATATGATTACTGAGTTCATCAGGAAGTGTATAGGAGATGTTGTATCCACTGTGACTATTAAAACCTACCCAAACCAGAATCTGTGGATAGATGGCAGCATTCGCGCAAAACTGAAAGAGTAAACCACCCCATTTAACCATGGTAAGGTGACTGGGAATATAGCTGAATACAAACAGTGTAGTTACTCCCTCAGTAAGGCAATCAAACAGGCAAAACGTCAGTATAGAGACAACGTTTCAGTCACGAAACGTATGTGGCAGGGTCTACAGCCAATCACGGACTACAAAGGGAAAACTAGCCACATTGCGGACATCGACCTCTTGGTTCCGGACAAGCTAAACACCTTCTTTGCCGGCTTTGAGGCAGTACCACCGACGCAGCCCGCTATCAAGGACTGTGTGCTCTCCTTCTCCGTGGCCGACATGAGTAAGACATTTAATCGTGTTAACCCTCATAAGGCTGCCGGCCCAGACAGCATCCCTAGCCGCGTCCTCAGAGCATGTGCAGACCATCTGGCAGAAGAGTTTATGGGCATATTCAATCCATCCCTATCCCAGTCTGCTGTCCCCACTTGTTTCAAGATGTCCACCATTGTTCATGTACACAAACAAGCAAAGGTAACTGAACGAAATGAGTATTGCCCCGTAGCACTCACTTCTGTCATCATAAAGTGCTTTGAGAGGCGAGTTAAGGATCATATCACCTCTACCTTACCTGACACCCTAGAACCACTTCAATTTGCTTACCGCACAAATAGATCCACAGATGCAATCGCCATCGCACTGCACACTGCCTATCCCATTTGGACAAGAGGAATACCTATGTAAGAATGCTGTTCATTGACTATAGCTCAGCATTCAAAACCAGAGTACCCTCCAGGATCATCATTAAGCTCGGGGCCCTGGGTTAGAACTCTGCCCTGTGCAACTGGGTCCTGGACTTCATGACAGGCTGCCCCCAGGTCGTCAAGGTAGGAAAGAACACCTCCATTTCGCTGATCCTCAACACAGGGGCCCCACAAGGGTGCATGCTCAGCCATCTCCTGTATTCCATGTTCATCCATGACTGCGTTTCCACGAACGCCTCCAACTCAATCATCATGTTTGCAGACGACACAACAGTAGTAGGCCTGATTATCAACACTGACGAGAGCCTACAGGAGGAGTTGAGGGTCCTGGGAGAGTGGTGCCAGGAAAATAAACTCTCACTCAACGTCAACAAAACAAAGGAGCTGATCGTGGACTTTAGGAAACAGCAGAGGGAGCGCGCCCCTATCCACATCGATTGCAGTGGAGAAGGTTTAAATCTTCAAGTACCTCTGTGTAAATCACTGACGATCTGAAATGGTCCACCCACACAGACAGTGTGATGAAGAAGCCGCAATAACTTTTACAGGAGCACAATTGAGAGCATCCTGTAAGGCTGTATCACCACCTGTTATGGCAACGGCACCACCCACAACCGCAGGGCTCTCCAGAGGGTGGTGCGGTCTGCCCAACGCATCACCGGGGGCAAACTACCTGCCCTCCAGGACACCTACAGCACCTGATGTCACAGGAAGGCCAAAAATAACATCAACCACCCGAGCCACGGCCTGTTCACCCTGCTATAATTTCAGAAGGCGAGGTCAGTACAGGTGCATCAAAGCTGGGACTGAGACACTGAAAAACAGCTTCTATCTTAAGGCCATCGGACTGTTAAATAGCCATCACTAGCTGGCTTCCACCCGGTTACGTAACCCTGCACCTTAAAGGCTGCTGCCCTATATACATAGACTTGGAATCACTGGCCACTTTAATAATGGAACACTAGTCAATCTAATAATGTTTAAATAATGTTTACATACTGCTTTTCTCATCTCATATGTATATACTTTATTCTATTCTAGTGTATTTTAGTCAATGCCACTCTGACATTGCTTTAACTAATATTTATATATTTCTTATTTCCATTCCTTTTAGATGTGTGTATTGTTGTAAATTGTTTTTAGATACTACTGCACTGTTGGAGCTAGGAACAAAAGCATTTTGCTAAACACCTGCAATAACATCTGCTGAATATGTGGATGTGACCAATAAAATATGATTTGAACTCATCAGAGCAGGGCGCTGTGTGGCTCCTTCTCACTTCGCATGCCCACGTAATGAAACAGGGTATATGGGATCCCTTGTGTCTGGGTTAATCTAAACAAGTAATATGAGATCATCTCATTCTCCATTAAAAGCTGGTTTTGTGCCAGTGAGGAGTAAAGGCAAAAAACTAAACAGAGATGGCAGTCTTATTTTAGCAACCCCTCCCCACCGGGCTAACCTCTCAACCCAGCACAACTAATCACCACAGCCCTCCTAACCTCTCAACTCACCACAACCAATCACTACAGCCCTCCTAACCTCTCAACCAGCACAACCAATCACTACAGCCCTCCGAACCTCTCAACCCAGCACAACTAATCACCACAGCCCTCCTAACCTCTCAACTCACCACAACCAATCACTACAGCCCTCCTAACCTCTCACCCCAGCACAACCAATCACTACAGCCCTCCTAACCTCTCACCCCAGCACAACCAATCACTACAGCCCTCCAAGACTTACTGTAACAACCCCTCCCCACCTGGCTAACCTCTCAAACCAGCACAGCCCTTTAGGACATCACATCCAGGCCCCTCTCTGGCTGATGATGGTGCCCCAGAGGTCTGGGGTAGAGAAAGAAGAGAGTAATCTCATCACTGGCTTTGTAGGAGAAGAGGTGGAGGATGAAGGGAGGAGAGGCCAGGCATCCGGGATGACCTCCCCAGCCGAAGGAGCACTTGGCTGGGATCCCGTAATGAAGAGAGCAGGGCCTTGGCACAAGTCCTCCATGGCTCCACAGTGTAATGATGATATGACTAATGAAGGCTAGGCTACGAGCGCTAGGAGAGCTATCGCGGCTAGCGCTATCACTTACTTGCATGAAAAGGGCAGATAATTCATTTTCGAGCACACATACTCACACGAAAACAAGGCCGGGCAGAGTGGAAGAAATAAGCTATTGATTTAATATTTTCAAATAAATAATATTGCAGAGAAAAGGAACATAAATAAAAGCCTGAAAACTAGAAGGGGAGAGGAGGGAGAGAGGAAGGGAGGGAGGAGGAGAATGGATAACAAACATAAAAAGACATTTCTTGTGTTAATAAGTAAACGCCAATGAATAGTATTCAAAGAAGAAGAAAGGAGGGCAGAGATGTGTTTTCTTCACACCAGCACTCTACAGTATGAGTTGTGCACGAATGTTGAATATGCATTGATTTTCCCCTGATATTGAACCACATAACCAGCACCTAAGTAGCCTACCTCCAGAGCGGCCTGCTGTCTCTGACCATCAAACACACTCCAGCCCCAAATTGATGAATCTCACCGGGCTCTCCTGCACTTTATCCCTGTGCCATCAATCATTTCCGCAAAGGCATAGAACCTCTGTGTGTGACATCAGCTGCATGAGAACGCACATGAAAAGCAGGGAGACAAAGGGGGAGGGTAAAGGAGATGTAGACGAGTGGTAGAGAGAAAATACTGGACAGTTTATTAGGTACACCACCCCGTTCACAAAAATGTATCTCTCCTACAGAGAGTGAGTCATTTTAACCATGCAATATAAAGCAAGCAGACAGGCATCAAGGCTTTCAGTTACTGTTCGGTATGGTGCGGAAAAAAAATGTGCAGTCCTGTGGGCGGATGGGCTATTGCAGCAGACAATTAACTTTGCCTGGAACATGACCGCGAGTTAAGTTTACTTGAGGGGCCTGCGCAGTCTCCAGACATCAACCCAATAGAGCATCTTTGGGATTAGATGGAATGGGCTGTTCACAGCACGAATGTACCGCCGTCCAATCTGCAGCAACTGCATGATGCCGTTGCGTCAGCATGGACCAACAACCCTGTTGAACGTTTCCAAAACATTGTAGAATTCCCTGAATAATTCAAGCTGTTCTTGAGACAAAGGGTGGTCTGACCCGGTACTAGATGATTGTATCTAATAAACTGGACCTGATACTAGATGGGTGTACCTAATAAACTGATAAAATAGATCCATACAGTGCATTCGGGACGTATTCAGACCCCTTCCCTTTTTCCACAGTTACAGCCTTATTATAAAATTGCTAAAATATATTTTTTCCTCACCAATCTGCACACAATACCACATAATGACAAAGTGAAAACAGGTTTTTAAAAATGTTAGAAAAATTGAGCTAAGGTGCATCCTGTTTCTTGGGATAATAATTGAAATGCTTCTACAACTTGATTGGAGTCCACCTGTGGTAAATTAAATTAATTGGACATGATTTGGAAAGGCACACACATGTCTATATAAGGTCCCACAGTTGACAGTGCATGTCAGAGAAAGAACAAACCATGAGGTCGAAGGAATTGTCCGTAGAGCTCCGCGACAGGATTGTGTCGAAGCACAGATCTGGGGAAGGGTACCAAAACATTTCTGCAGCATTGAAGGCCCCCAGGAACACAGTGGCCTCCATCATTTTCAAATGGAAGAAGTTTGGAAGACTCTTCCAGAGCTGGCCGGCTGGCCAAACTGAGTAATCGGGGGTGAACGGCATTGGTCAGGGAGGTGAACAGTAGAGTCAGATGGAAGCCACTCTTCGGTAAAAGGCACATGACAGCCCGCTTGGAGTTTGCCAAAAGGCACCTAAAGGACTCTGACCATGAGAAACAAGATGATCTGTTCTGAAGAATCCAAGATTGAACTCTTTGGCCTCAATGCCAAGCATCACTTCTGCAGGAAGCCTGGCACCATCTTTACGGTGAAGCATGGTGATGGCAGCATCATGCTGTGGGGATGTTTTTCAGTGGCAGGGACTGGGAGAACAGTCATGATCGAGGCAAAGATAAATGAAGAAAATTAGAGATTTTTGATGCTCCAGAGCGCTCAGGACCTCAGATTGAGGCAAGGTTTCACCTTCCAACAGGACAACGACCCTAAGCACAGAGCCAAGACAACGCAGGAGTGGAGAATCTTAAAGGGGAAGGGGGGGGTGAGAAGGATTACTTATCCTATCCTAGGTATTCCTTAAAGAGGTGGGGTTTCAGGTGTCTCCGGAAGGTGGTGATTGACTCCGCTGTCCTGGCGTCGTGAGGGAGTTTGTTCCACCATTGGGGGGCCAGAGCAGCGAACAGTTTTGACTGGGCTGAGCGGGAACTGTACTTCCTCAGTGGTAGGGAGGCGAGCAGGCCAGAGGTGGATGAACGCAGTGCCCTTGTTTGGGTGTAGGGCCTGATCAGAGCCTGGAGGTACTGAGGTGCCGTTCCCCTCACAGCTCCGTAGGCAAGCACCATGGTCTTGTAGCGGATGCGAGCTTCAACTGGAAGCCAGTGGAGAGAGCGGAGGGAGGTATGAATGAATACAAGGGATAAAGAGATCCATATGCAAAGAATGTGGTGAGAGAGAGAAAGAGTGAGATGGATGAATAGAAAGAGATAAAGAGATCTATATAAAGACAACATGGTGAGAGGGAAAGAGTGAGATGGATGAATAGAAAGAGATAAAGAGATCTATATAAAGACAACATGGTGAGAGAGGGAAAGAGTGAGATGGATGAATAGAAAGAGATAAAGAGATCTATATAAAGACAACATGATGAGAGGGAAAGAGTGAGATGGATGAATAGAAAGAGATAAAGAGATCTATATAAAGACAACATGGTGAGAGAGGGAAAGAGTGAGATGGATGAATAGAAAGAGATAAAGAGATCTATATAAAGACAATGTGGTTAGAGAGGGAAAGAGTGAGATGGATGAATAGAAAGAGATAAAGAGATCTAAGAGTGAGATGGATGAATAGAAAGAGATAAAGAGATCTATATAAAGACAACATGGTGAGAGAGGGAAAGAGTGAGATGGATGAATAGAAAGAGATAAAGAGATCTATATAAAGACAACATGGTGAGAGAGGGAAAGAGTGAGATGGATGAATAGAAAGAGATAAAGAGATCTATATAAAGACAACATGGTGAGAGAGGGAAAGAGTGAGATGGATGAATAGAAAGAGATAAAGAGATCTATATAAAGACAACATGGTGAGAGGATGGAAATAGAAAGAGATAAAGAGATGGATGAATGGATGAAAGAGATAAAGAGATCTATATAAAGACAACATGGTGAGAGGGAAAGAGTGAGATGGATGAATAGAAAGAGATAAAGAGATCTATATAAAGACAACATGGTGAGAGGGAAAGAGTGAGATGGATGAATAGAAAGAGATAAAGAGATCTATATAAAGACAACATGGTGAGAGAGGGAAAGAGTGAGATGGATGAATAGAAAGAGATAAAGAGATCTATATAAAGACAACATGGTGAGAGGGAAAGAGTGAGATGGATGAATAGAAAGAGATAAAGAGATCTATATAAAGACAACATGGTGAGAGGGAAAGAGTGAGATGGATGAATAGAAAGAGATAAGAGATCTATATAAAGACAACATGGTGAGAGGGAAAGAGTGAGATGGATGAATAGAAAGAGATAAAGAGATCTATATAAAGACAACATGGTGAGAGAGGGAAAGAGTGAGATGGATGAATAGAAAGAGATAAGGAGATCTATATAAAGACAACATGGTGAGAGAGGGAAAGAGTGAGATGGATGAATAGAAAGAGATAAAGAGATCTATATAAAGACAATGTGGTGAGAGAGGGAAAGAGTGAGATGGATGAATAGAAAGAGATAAGGAGATCTATATAAAGACAATGTGGTGAGAGAGGGAAAGAGTGAGATGGATGAATAGAAAGAGATAGACAGAAAACGTGAGATAAAAATACTTTCTACGGTTTCTATGATTCACTGATACAGGGCCAGCGCTGCTTGATGGAAAATAGAAATGCACTCTAAAAAACTAAACTAAATAAGTGAAGGCAAGAAACCCACAGACGACCAAGTGGCTGCAGCTAATTTGATAGGGATCCACTCTGACAGAAAATCCACTTTTAATGAAGGGCCATGTGCCGGGAGAAATTAGCCATTACCCCCGCGGTGCTGATATTAAAAGTTTTATAAATGACAGTGGTGTTGGCGGTGATCGCGGAGGACGGGCAGAGTCGGGGGAGCGTGCCAGGGCGTTTAACTGTACGCCAGGCAGATACTGAAGGCTGAAGAGAGCCTGGCCTGGGCCTGAATTCCTTCTCTCCTTCCATCAGTCAACAAGCCGTCGGAGGAGTTAAAAAGCCCCAGCGTCTGCTCGTTGCTCACTGGACAGGAAGTGGGCGACCGACAGCACCGAGCCGGCGTGTGACAAGTGCGGCAGAACAAACCTGTTGTGACGCGCCGGCTCCCTCTATCGCCACCCGTGATCAGATACAGCGGGACAAGGGACCATATGGGACGGCAGAGCTTGCTCATCCAATCACGAGGCATATGGGGCTAGTGGTAGAGGGAGGGGGGAAAAGGGGGGGAGACTCAAGGTTTCCAGTGTGTCATAGGAAATAACAGAGGAAGCGAGGAAGAAGAGAGGAGAACCAGTGCAGTCAGCAGGAATGTGGCTAATCTACTAGAATCTGGCAAATTTACAGAGAATGGAGTGGGGGACATGTTCTGACATGCCCTTTGACCCAGCCCAGCAACAAGACCAGCTCATTGGTGACTAAGACCTCTGGATACTACTGCAAAACCAAAGAAGGGAATTCTCCCATCGTAAAATGTGAAGCTTTTTTGTTGGCACTCCGCCCAAAAAATGTATTTATTTGGGGAAAAAAAGCTAACCTCTGACTCTGTAGCCTTCCAAATGACACATTAAAAGGGAGGCAAAAAACACATTAAAACAAATTATTAAATAAAAGCTTGCGTGGTGCATTAAAAAAGTGGTGATAATCACAGCTGTCTTTCCAGAGACTCGTTTAAATGCAGATTAGGGCTAAGCTTGCAGAGGTGAAGGGCCTGGCGAATCGAAGCCAATAGCACACGGCACCCCGGAATGGAAATAGACATAATCTCACCAAAGCCAGATTTTTGGGAGGAGAAAATGATGTGTCGACTCGGCTGCCAAGAGGCACTATAAACGCTTAATAAGGTACCCGAAGAACGTTGCACTTCATTGAAAGCAGAACCGATTAAAGTGACAATCAGCAGTTTAAACAATAACAAAGTGTTTCCCTGCCACTGTTTCGCTAAAAAGCTGAGGAATGGGGCTGGATAAATGGATCTACTATCAAATTATTGGACAGAGCTATGGTTGCAAAGACTGGCCATCCATGATCATTTTAACCATGTTTTGAGGCTATACAGTGTTAGTTTACATTTACTTTGTTTACAAACATTGGCGTGAAACAAGCTTTACTTTAGGGCTCTGAAAGTTTAACTAAGCTCATGGGGCATTTATAAATTATAATCTTCAACAATCAGTGGGAACATATTCATTTAAAGTCCAAAAATGTATGTAGCCACTGCAGATTGCACCTTTCATTTCACAACAGTACACACCACCGCCCCAATAAAAGTGTTGATGCTTGACAGCTAGAAAAGGAAATGTTATCCACTTTGTTACTTGCCGCCCCCCCACCTACCTTTCCAACTTATTCAATTTTTGCTTGTCAGATACTCATCGACATGGGGCTAATGTAGGATTCGATTGCAGGTGTTTTTTAATCAAGCGTATCAGGATCCTAAGTAGTCATTTGGGACAATGGAGAGGCAGTTGGAACTGACTCTCATCTCTACGATTCCAGTAGACGTTTCAGTGTGTGTAGGGGAGCATGTGGACAACTTTCAGAACACTACCATGAATTAAATACAGAGATAATAGGACATCTATTATCCAATAGTATCTGGCCACGACAGAGTAGAGATGTTCAGCCTGCACTGAGAACTAAATGACACCTTTATTGTGGTTAGCAGACTTAGTGATTTTCTTATTTGAAGGCTATTAAAATAGAGGACAGTAGTAGATGGAAAGTACGTATTTCATGGATGTCATTCAACTCAGAAATGAACCGGGAAACACGTTGAGCATTCCAGTCTCAATATCATTGATAAGGCCTTTCATAATTGAGCTCTTATACAGTATCTGTGAACTCTACGTCAACATGCTAAGAAAACAGCCATAACCATCGTTAAATGAGGACTTTTTAGATTATTTTTCCGTTATTCCCCACTTGATGAATCCAGTGGGGAATACAGCGACTAGCATCAGCAACAAAAACACACAAGCTCCCAAGAGGTTAGCTGGCACATTGTCATCAAGGAGTGTTACTCACACCCTTTCCTCCTGCTTTCCCTCACCCCCTTTGCCACAAGCATTCCTTCGTTCTTAGTTCTTACCTCAAAACTATTCCACTTATCCACCCGCTGTCATAACAGGCAATCTGGGGTCAATTCAACGTGGCGCCTTGGCAGTGACAAACACCTTTAATTTCACCAGAGAGGAGCATAGAATGACTTGAATAAACACTAGATGGTCACGATGTGTACAGGTAAGACTAGGGTTCAATGAGAGCTCAGATAAGTAAAGCATGTGATGGGTACCCACTCAAATAGCCTACTTCAATATTCAAATGAATGAAATAAGCTTTATGAAACATCTTTTAGAGTGCGTACCCATCACATGTTTAGCTTATCTGAGCCCTCCATGAACCCTGATCTTAGTGGAAGAAGGTCCCCTATCTGGGGCATTGGTCCGTATTTGATGAGCTTTGGCATTAATGAAAGGACTCGTCCCCATCCAATAAAATGGTCATATTCTGACTCCAGATAATAGATGTTGCCATTCTAAGCCAATAATAGTGTCTATAATGAAATCAGTGGAGCAGAAAAGAGGCACTCTTTCATTTCCTCCTGGTGGGCTGTGTGTTTTGTACATCCCATTATTCATCAGGTCCACTGCTGATAACAGGAACATTTGCATCTGAATCAGAAATGCTTTATGACCTCCCCCTACACACACCTCTCTTCCCCCCTTAATGCAAATGACTTGACCCAAAAAAGGGAAAGTGTTACATTCAATTACTCAGGACAAACTTAGTCGTGACGCAGGGCCAGGAATGTGTGTCCATGGGTAGCATCATGAGGTGAGAGGCCATTCACTATCCTCAGGTAAGGTTGATATCTGGCTATCTAGCTCGTACTTCTGGACAACAACAATGGCATTGAAATCAACAGTTAGCATTGAAAGGTAAAAATCTACATAGCATGCTGAAGCTATAGGAAGAACTGCAGCTGACCAATAGTTAGCATTGAAAACTAAATTGGAGGTAGCTAAGGGGAGGTAACTATGGGAAGAAATGTAGAGCAGATATTCCCAAACTGGGGTATGGGCAATGCCATCGGGGGTACGCCAAATAAAAACGTGATTCACATTTAAAAAAATATATAATTGTATTTTTTATTTGATTTTTTATTCACATTTTCAAGCAGTCCATTTCGATTTTCCAACAGGGCTATACATTTGAGTGTTTTTTTTCTCAGCTGAGTAGCCTCGTTTCACTGCCAAAAAAACAAATTAAACCATCTAGTGTTCTGCGAAATAACAACACAACGTCAAATACAGGTATTCTGGTCAGATAATTAACATCCAATCACATTAACCGCTACTCTCTTGCGGGAATTCCACTACCGGTCCGTATGTAGCCAAACGTAGCTGCTGCTCATTCCGTTTGCTCAAAAATGTATAAATGGTTAAGAATAAGTAAGGCCTGCGTCCGTAGAGACACATACCAGCTCTACTGGTAGTTCTGCTACTACCAGCAGTACTAAACCTGCACCTGTCGACGACACAAGTTGTTCTGCTTCCACGAGCACATCCAATGCTAGCATCAGTAATTCTACATTTGTTGCTAACACAGCTAGCATGGACACTGACAGTTGTGAATCTGATGCAGCCGAAGAACTACTGCCTCCTTACCCGGGAAAGCACCGAACGACAGACTGGGACATTGGACTATCAAAGAGGTGCAAATATGATGTGAACTACAGTGATTTGCGGTTCACTCATATTGGGAGTAGTGCCTTTCCTCAGCTTCTCATACAGGCCAGTGAATTCTATGCAGTACAGCTGGATGAGTCAACAGACGTGGCGGGCCTGGCACAGCTCCTGGTATACTGTATGTCCGTTATTTTTATGGGGGGGTCAATTAAGGAAGACATCCTCTTCTGCAAACCATTGGTCACCAGGACAACAGGAGAGGATATTTTTTAAGTACTGGACAGCTTTGTGACATCAAATGGACTTTGGTGGTCAAGTGGTGTTGGTATCTGTACTGATGGTGCAAAAACCATGACAGTGAGACATAATGGACTGCTAGCAACGCCACTTGGGTACACTTGCAGCATTCATCGAGAGGCTCTTGCTACCAAGAAAAAGACGTTTTGGACACTACAGTGAAAATGGTTAACTTTGTTAAAGCAAGGCCACTGAACTCTCGTGTATTTTATGCATTATGCAATGTTTTGGGCAGCGACCATGTAATGCTTTTACAACATACATAAGTACGATGGTTATCAAGTGGCAAAGTTGACACGTTTAAAAAAAATTGAGATACGAGCTTAAAGTTTTCTTTACTGACCATCATCTTCACTTGTCTGACCGCTTGATGATGATGAGATTCTCACACTACTGGCCTATCTGGGTGATGTTTTTTCTCACCTGAATGATCTGAATCTAGGATTACAGAGACTATCCTCAACTAAATTCAATGTGCGGGACAAATATGATTTTTTTGTGTGCAAATTAATTCAAGCTTACGTACACTGTAAAATGCATCAAAGCTGGGACCGAGAGACTGAAAAACAGCTTCTATCTCAAGGCCATCAGACTGTTAAACAGCCACCACTAACATTGAGTGGCTGCTGCCAACATATTGACTCATCTCTAGCCACTTTAATAATTACAAATTGGATGTAATAAATGTATCACTAGCCACTTTAAACAATGCCACTTTATATAACATTTACATACCCTACTCATCTCATATGTATATACTGTACTCTATACCATCTACTGCATCTTGCCTATGCAGTTCGGCCATCGCTCATCCATATATTTTTATCTACATATTCTTATTCATTCCTTGTGTGTATTAGGTAGTTGTTGTGAAATTGTTAGATTACTTGTTATATATTACTTCATGGTCGGAACTAGAAGCACAAGTGTTTCGCTACACTCGCATTAACATCTACTAACCATGTGTATGTGACCAATAACATTTGATTTGAAATGTGATATTGAAGCACTTAAGTGAGCTGGATGCGCAATTACGCAGGTACTTTCCTGAAATTGATGAAAGAAACAACTGGATTCGTTATCCCTTTCATGCCCTGCCTCCAGTCCACTTACCGATATCTGAAAAAGAGAGCCTCATCGAAATTGCAACAAGCAGTTCTGTGAAAATTGAATTTAATCAGGAGCCACTGCCAGCTTTCTGGATAGGGTTGTATCCTGCTTTGGCAAATAACGTTGTTAAGACACTGATGCCCTTTGCAACCACGTACCTATGTGAGAGTGGATTCTCGGCCCTCACTAGCATGAAAAGTAAATACAGGCACAGACTGTGTGTGGAAAATGATTTAAGACTGAGTCTCTCTCCAATACAACCCAACATTGCAGAGTTATGTGCATCCTTCAAGCACACCCTTCTCATTAACCTGTGGCGAGTTATTCACAATTTCTGATGAACAAATAAGGTTTTATATATAAGATGGCTAAAAAAAGAGCAAATGTATTGATTATTATTATATTACTATTTGTGCCCGGTCCTATAAGAGCTCTTTGTCACTTCCCACGAGCTGGGTTGTTTATTTATTTGATTTTTACCTTTATTTAACTAGTTAAGTCAGTTAAGAACAAATTATTATTTTCAATGACGGCCTAGGAACAGTGGATTAACTGCCTTGTTCAGGGGCAGAACAATAGATTTTTACCTTGTCAGCTCGGAGATTCGATCTTGACCACTAGGCTACCTGCTGCCCTGTGAAAAAACTCACACTCATTGTTATGTTTAATAAATGTATCACATAGTGTGTGGGGCGGGCTTACAATGATGGCAAAACAACATTTGAGAGTGCGCTAACTTGGTGCTAGAGGGAGTAAGCAGCTGGAGGTTGAATGTTTGAAGTGGTATGAAACTATAAAAACCCTGGAACAACTGCTGTAGAGGATCAACGGTTAGCATAAAAATCTAAAATCATGCTAGCATTGCAGTATTCCAGGCCAGATAACTACAACAAGCATATATGCTGCTGCTCATATTTCCTGATCTGCCATAGTTGTGTGAAAAAGAAAACGACTTCTGAGGAAACGGTGAATAAACTCTGCCTTTACCCACGCATTTTCCACAGTACAAAACCCTTTCCATCTTTGCAGGAACAGAACATCCTGTGTAATATTTCTGATCAATCATGGCTGCAGAGGGAGATTTTGCTGACACAAAATAATAAACAACATGCTATCAGGAGAAAGGGAGAGTGAGAGAGAGTGAGAGAGAGACAGATATATACATATATACTGTATATATATATGAGGGAGAGACAGAGATATCGAGAGAGAGAGAGTTATATAGAGAGAGAGACAGAGAGAGATATACACAGTATATATATAGAGAGATATATAGAGGCACAATCTGTTGAAGAATAAAAACGTGCAGTCGCATTGCCACCCGGGCTTGTACGCGCTACAGCACACACTATACAGTGGCAGAGTATGCCATCACATAATCTTCTTACATCCAAGACAAGGCTGAATGTAATCTTCAGCACGGCTAACAGCAAGAGTTGTGTTTGTAGGGGCCTGGTTTCAAAACTGAACTTGTAAACTCCATCTCTCTCACACACACACACACACACACACTTCCCAGTCCAGTGCCAGAGGGCAAATGGGTAGAGAGTGGGGGATTGGGGTCTTTGTGCACTCTGAGTCCTGGCCATTAAATAAGCTTGGTACTGCAGAGGTGAACAGCATTGACAATGATGTATGGAGGGAGATTGGCTCCGGGGCTGTTATGTAGCACCTGGCTCTGGTGTGGACAGCAGAGCAGCAGCCCCCCTGCCTGCCGGCTACCATACAAATCCGGACCAGGTTTAGTACCTCAACTCTAATTCAGAGCAATTCAATTTGGTCCAGGACAAATGTCAGCTGATTAAAATGGAGGTACTGGACAGAGGGGTTGAATAAATGTGCAGCCTCCTACTTCAAGGCTGGACATGTTATTGAGCAATGGTGAGTCCGTGAGTGGCGAGGTGATCTAGCCTTTACTGCTGCTCTTTCCCTCTCCCTACTGCAGCCATAACCTTTCTGCTTCACCCGATTCTCTCTCTTCCCCCCCCCCTCCCTCTCTCTCTCTCTCTCTCTCTCTCTCTCTCTCTCTCCCCTCCTTCCGGCATTGAGGCATACTGCTGCTCATGACTGACTCAGATATGCTCTTCTCACATATGTTCGGCTCACTTCTAAAATATGCCACATACATAACCATGCTGTCATGGTATGATTCTAGCAGTGTGGCCAGCACCGGCTCAGCATTAGACTGACAAAAAGAGAGAGACCATACTAAAACATGTCAGCAATATGACTCTGAATGTAGCTTTAGTTTTTTTTGGAGTGTCTTTTCCACTTGCGGTTGTAGAGACAGTGTGTCAGGGAGGCACACATGGCGGGGGGAAGGGGGGGTATCGGGACCACGGCTGCGTCTGTTGGGCGACCGCAAATTAATGTCATATCACCGAACGGTGGAAAGAACGACTGAATTATGAAGGAGGGAGGTTAATTATGAATGGAGCAGTGGGGGGAAACAGGGCCTCAGACACACGGTTGGTCGCCTTCCATGACTAAAGAGCCAGCTACTGCACAAAGCTAGCGCACCACTCCTCAGTATGTAACAAGCTGAAAAGCTGGTCCTAATTAGCTAGTCTGCATGGCTAATGTTGCTAATGTGATCCGTCTCTGTTGTATGTGAATCTTAACATATTCAATCTGATTTCTCTGTATGTCAACTGTCCCTGGTTTGATTGTGCTCTTCTTATCACAAGTTGACAAGGAACTTTTTCCCGTTGACAATAAAGCAGCAAAATTATTAAAAAGATGGGAAAAAACGATGATCACAACACCCCTTATGGGTAGAATGTGGAATTGACAGCCAAGATTGACATTAAAGGCATTAATCAAATGAGGAAATAAGGCCTTCATGCTTGGTAATGTCGAAGTTAAGCTTTGGAAGCAAAATATCAGCCTACAACTTTTCTTTGCATTCTGTGCCTTTTTTTTCCCCAGTTAACCTTTAAAACCCTTGATGGGCAGTTCTCTTTCCCAAAATCTCAATTGATTGTTAAAAAAACACCCCTCTCCTCTTCCCAACCCCACAAAAGTAACATTTGTTATCCACCTGACCTTAATAAATTGAGTTTCTGCATTTATCTGGCCCACTGATTCCATTTTCTCCCTCTCCAAAAAGGCGGAACCAACGGAGGCCTGCAGATCCCAAAAATTGTAATGCACTGCCGACAAACCAAAAAAATTACATTCCACCGAAAAGAGCCAAAGAGGCTTAGCTGTAATCTAGAGAACAGGGACTGAGGGTTGGCGTGGGGTGGGGGCTAAGGGTTGGTGGTTGAGGTGGGGGCTGAGGGGTGGGTTAAGGTGGGGGTTGAGGGGGGGCTGAAGGGGTGTTGAATTTTTAAAATTTTACCTTTATTTAAGTAGGCAAGTCAGTTAAGAATAAATTCTTATTTTCAATGACGGCCTAGGAACAGTGGGTTAATGGCCTTGTTCAGGGGCAGAATTACATATTTTTACCTTGTCAGTTCGGGGATTCGATCTTGCAACCTTTCGGTTACTAGTCCAATGCTCTAACCACTAGGCTACCTGCCGCCCCAATGGGGACCGAAGGGGGATGGGGGCTGAAGGGTGGTTGAAGATGGTACTAAGGGTTTGCGGTTGAGGTGGGGGATGAAGGGGGGATTGAGGGTGAGTCTAAGGTCTTGCGGTTTAGGTGGGGGCTGAGGGTTGGTGGTTGAGGTGTGGGCTGAGGGGAGGTTGAGGTGGGGGCTGAAAGGGGTTGAGGATGGGGCTAATGGTGGGTTGAGGATGGGGCTAATGGGGGTTGAGGTGGGTGCTGAGGGGAGGTTGAGGTGGGTGCTGAAAGGGGTTGAGGTGGGTGCAGGTTGAGGTGAGGACAGGTTGAGGTGATGGGGTTGAGGATGGGGCTAAGGGTTGGTGGTTGAGGTGGGGGCTGGGGGGGTTGAGGTGGTTGCTGAGGGGAGGTTGAGGTGGGGGTTGAGGATGGGGCTAAGGGTTGGTGGTTGAGGTGGGCGCTGAAGGGGGGTTGAGGTGGGGCTAAGGGTAGGGGTTGGGAGGACATTGGGACCAGACCTGGAAAAAAAGAGGGGTGTTCCTCCCTTTGCATTCTCTCTATTGGGGTGTCTTGGAAAACAAGGGTCTCTGGACTAGATGCCACGGCCCAGTGCTTTGTGTGAGGAACGGGATTGAAGACAGCTAGCTACTGTGGAGCAAGCAGCTGTGATGAAGAGGTCATGTGCACAACTTTTATAGAGTCTTTCTCTCTACCCAAAACACCAGCCTCTTTCTGTCAAACTACCAACCCTCCCACCCAAACACAGATCACTCCACCCACAACCTAGTGTCCAATCAGCCCACATTCACTCCGATGAGCTACTCCACCAAGCAGAGCAGAACAAGATAATTCTGAGCTTTATAAGGGTTACCCATACAGCACCATCTGACCTCCGAAACAATGATTGTGTGATACATTCCCAAACAATGGAATTCGTAGAAAAATAAAGGACAACTGGACATGGAAGAACTCTATTTCTCTTCATCAGTTAAATCATACTCAGATCTGTCTAGAACACAAGATCACAATGACCACTCGTGTGAATGTGGTTTTCACAAGTGGAGAAGAGAACAATTTCATTGGTGAATGTTTGGTAAATGGTGGAATCATATATCAACGGTTGGCATTGAGGACATCTAAAGATTATTCTGGGGAAAAAAGAAACTCATATTGTTGACTAACTACAATGTTAAACATCAACGTAGTCTAGAGAAGTTGGATTTGTTCTCCTGGAGTGGCCCCTCTCTAATCACATCTTGAGGATCTAGCTAGTGATTGGTTCTGGGTCTGAGGACATGGGAGGCATTGTCACTCTCAGCGATGGCTCAATGGAGCTGGGCTAATCCCGGGCAGAGGCCTGTCCGATGGGCTCCTACTATAGTCAGAGAGGGCCTTGGGACATGGACTAGGACCTATTCACAAGCCCTCTGAAACATTCAAAGCCTTTCCTTCTAAAGGGCCAAACTTTTGTTCCCCTCACAAAGGGGCAACCAGAGGTACTCCGATAGATCGGAAGGCCGTTCAAAATCGGATTATTTCCACCGAAATCACCCTTTCTCCATCTGCCAGTTAACTATGTGCCAACCATTGTCTCTGTACTGAACATGATGGGGACTGGATGTTTATTGCTACATTTATTCCAGAAGCAAAGAAAATCGTTTTTTTCCATCCCTTCCTTATATTTTCTTTGAAAAAGAAATCTGGGCCACATGCCCCAGAGGAACGCAAAGTATTTTAATTCATTCCCACCTTTTCTCTCTGGCGGCCATCTCGGAAGCCACTATTCATGCCCACAAGTGATTTGTTCGGGCTGGACCATCAAAGCAATTATTATAGCAGCCTGCTTATGAGGGGAATAAGACTGACAACAGCGTGTTGGAGGGCACTTGGCTTCAATTTCTTAGATCTGAAAGCCTTTTTCATTGGCCACCGCACAAACAGCAAAATGTAAACAAACCGGTCATATTAAAATAAAAAGCATTGTCCTATAGCTAAGACATTTGTAAATGTTTATATTTTCATTGTAACCTATCTTCAATAACATCCTCACCTTAGCAGCAGAGTGATTGAGTGGCACTCTGAAATGGGTTGTGCCAGAAAATAAATCCCTGTGCTGTAACTGAATGCAGAGGGGAGGGGGGGGGCACGGGATGGGTAAGATATGTGTAGAAATTAATGTAATGGACATGAGGAGGAGCAGGGGCCTTGGATGCCTTCGGTGGTAATGAGAGCATCTTATATTACGGACCATAACGCACAGGGTTGCTTACGCAGCGTATAGGTGTCCTGTCAGGCCATTACCGGCCTATAGGAACACGGCGCACCACAAAACAGGATACTCCGTAAATGGATAACGCGGGCCGATAAAGTACCGAACGGCGCCGCTGCCTGCCTCCGCCATTCTACTTTGTGTGATTGAGAGCAAGAATTCCGCCTAGAGTGACAAAGGATTAGTGCGAGGGATGGATGGAAGGATGGATGGATGGATGGATGGATGGATGGATGGATGGAGAAGATGGACAGAGAGAATGTGAGAAAAAGAAACAAAAGAAAAGCAGAGAGTACAGTGTCGAGAAGAGGATGAGGGTGAAAAGGAAGGTTGATAAAGGAGGAGGAAAGGAGGTACGGAGGGATGACAAGGATAGCACTTCAGATCAAGTCTCCTGGCATTGTTTTACTCTGATGTCATCTCTGTACAATGTCCGCATCCCAAATGGAACCCTATTTCCGTTATAGTGCACTACATTTGCTCTGGTCAGACCTAGTGCATTATAAAGATGAATAGGGTACAATTTGTGATGCATCCAGTGTCGGGGCCCCTCGCCTCCCATCTAATCTCTATCCTTCTCTACTCTCTCCCATTGACTTATTCCCCTATTCAATTATTCAGCCTTTATAAGCAGCCACCATCTATTCTGTTCGCAACAGATCCAGTAAAAAGATGAATAACAGGCTCCGTCAGCCTTATGGGCTGTCATAAAACTTATACAACAGGCAAAAGAAAATCCATCGCTTACAGTCTTGCTTACCGACCACAGTAAACATATTAATGAAAAGATGCCCTGTAAATATATTAATGAAACACTATCGACTGAAAGAAGACAGAAGAGTCAAAGCCAGGAGTTTTACAACACTCTGTATCCATGAGGGATTTTTACATGCTTTTACGCTAATCAAAATGTATGCTGGCTTGGTAGAGTGTGTATAACCACAGCACAGTATGGAGATATACCTGTGTCTGGAGATCTGGGGGTATGCATCAAGAGTCTCAGAGTAGGAGTGCTGATCTAGGATCAGTTTTCCTTTCAGATCATAATGAATAGAATTATATAGAAAATGAAGACCTGATCCAGGGTCAGCACTCTTACTTTAAGAGGTTTTGTGAATACGGTCATGCGTGAATGTTAAATAGCTAGGATGAAGATGATGCTTCTGAGAGTTGATTAAGAGTATATTTCCACAGGGTGACTTTATCCATGCTGTCCTCATTGTCCACCAGTATAATCTCCAACCATACTAATCCCATTGTCCTCCAGTATATTCTACAGCCATATTGTCCTCAAGTATAATCTACAGACACACTGTCCTCCAGTATAATCTACAACCATACCATCCTCATTGTCCTCCAGTATAATCTATAGCCATAGTGTCCTCATTGTCCTCCAGTATAATCTACAGCCATACTGTCCTCATTGTCCTCCAGTATAATCTACAGCCATACTGTCCTCCAGTATAATCTACAACCATACCATCCTCATTGTCCTCCAGTATAATCTACAGCCATACTGTCCTCCAGTATAATCTACAGCCATACTGTCCTCCAGTATAATCTACAGCCATACTGTACACATTGTCCTCCAGTATAATCTACAGCCATACTGTACTCATTGTCCTCCAGTATAATCTACAGCCATACTGTCCTCAAGTATAATCTACAGACACACTGTCCTCAAGTATAATCTACAGACACATTGTCCTCCAGTATAATCTACAACCATACCATCCTCATTGTCCTCCAGTATAAACTAGTACCATACTGTCCTCATTGTCATGTGGTAGAATCTACAACCATACTGTCCTCCAGTATAATCTACAACCATACCATTGTCATTGTCCTCTAGTATAATCTACAGCCATACTGTCCTCATTGTCCTCCCGTATAATCTACAACCATAATGTCCTCATTGTCCTCTAGTATAACCTACAAGCATACTGACCTCATTTCCTCGAGTATAATCTACAACCATACTGTCCTCATTGTCCTCCAGTATAATCTACAGCCATACTGTACACATTGTCCTCCAGTATAATCTACAGCCATACTGTCCTCATTGTCCTCCAGTATAATCTACAGCCATACTGTCCTCATTGTCCTCCAGTATAATCTACAACCATACCATCCTCATTGTCCTCCAGTATAATCTACAACCATACTGTCCTCATTGTCCTCCAGTATAATCTACAGCCATACTGTCCTCATTGTCCTCCAGTATAATCTACAGCCATACTGTACACATTGTCCTCCAGTATAATCTACAGCCATACTGTACACATTGTCCTCCAGTATAATCTACAGCCATACCGTCCTCATTGTCCTCCAGTATCATCTACAACCATACTGTACTCATTGTCCTCCAGTATAATCTACAACCATACCATCCTCATTGTCCTCCAGTATAATCTACAACCATACTGTCCTCATTGTCCTCCAGTATAATCTACAGCCATACTGTCCTCATTGTCCTCCAGTATAATCTACAGCCATACTGTACACATTGTCCTCCAGTATAATCTACAGCCATACTGTACACATTGTCCTCCAGTATAATCTACAGCCATACTGTTCTCATTGTCCTCCAGTATCATCTACAACAATACTGTACTCATTGTCCTCCAGTATAATCTACAACCATACTGTCCTCATTGTCCTCCAGTATAATCTACAACCATACTGTCCTCATTGTCCTCCAGTATAATCTGTTGGGACTCGGTGACATACAGTCTGTGTCATTATCAAGACAGCCAGTGGTGGCCAGGCTCCAGGACACACACACACACAGATGCACGCACACACATACGTACATACACACATACATACGCACACACACTCCTAGTGCCAAAACCCCACCACAGCCCCATCCATATAACAGCAGTCTGCCGCAGGGCAACACTGACCTAACCCACTGGAAAGGAACTGCAGGAGAGGGAGTGAAAAAAAGCTGCTCCCAAGTTGAGGTAATGCAGTGAGTCGCCAGCCTCATCAATGACTTAGTGCTCTCCCCCTCAGGGCACTGAGGTCACTTAGGAAACTCCACTAGCCTGCCCACTGATGAACGCTTCCTGTCCTATACACGCCACACTTACCGCCGGCCCATTGGTTTGTGTTTTAGCCTTTCGGACTCACACAGCCACATAGTGGCACCACACTGATGTTTATACTTGTAAATCCTAGAAAATAGTCAAGAAAGACTCCCAATCTGTGTTACTCAGTGTGTTGGGTCTCCACCAACAGACCCTACCGTAGCCTAATATAGCAGAACCCCCAGAACATTCAGCCATTTTCTCTCTTGATCTCCTGCATATGGAAGGAAAATGTTTGTGTTGTTATGGCATACTGTCTGTTTTTAAACCAAGTTATTAGTCATCTGTTAGAAGGGGAGCAACATTGTAATTTATGGAATTCATGAATAGCAATAGCTTTTTTTCAGTTTCCTTGTTGTTATTTTTCCTTCTCAGCATGGTGGAGAATTTGAGATTGCAAATAAACTCCTAAACCCAGCTGGGGTAGGATTCCGAGATTCCAAATATTACGGAAGCCGGATGCCAATCAACTCCTCGTGAGGATGAACAGACATGGCGGAAATGAGGGGGAGATTCGAGGAGGGCAGGATTACCCCCTAAGTGTTACACTACATGACCAAAAGTATGTGGACACATGCTCATCAAACATCTCATTACAAAATCATGGCCATTAATATGGAGTTGGTCCCCTCTTTGCTGCTATAATAGCTTCCACTCTTCTGGGAAGGCTTTCCACTAGAAGTTGGAACATTCCTGGGGAGACTTGCTTCCATTCAGCCACAAGAGCATTAGTGAGTTTGGGCACTGATACTGGGTGATTAGGCCTGGCTTGCAGTCGGCGTTCCAATTAATTCCAACGGTGTTCAATGGGGTTGAGTTCAGGGCTCTGTGCAGGCCAGTCAAGTTCTTCAACACCGATCTCGAACAAACCATTTCTGAATGGACCTTGCTTTGTGCATGGGGGCTTTGTTATGCTGAAACAGGAAAGGGCCTTCCCCAAACTGTTGCCACAAAGTTGAAAGGACAGAGTCGTTAAGAATGTCATTGTATGCTGTAGCGTTAAGGTTTCCCTTGGTTTCCCTTTCCCTTAGTTCAATGGAACTAAGGGACCTAGACCGAAGCATGAAAAACAGGCCCAGACCATTATTCCTCGTCCACCAAACTTTACAGTTGGCACTAAGCATTCGGGCAGGTAGCGTTCTACTGGCATTCGCCAAACCCAGATTAGTTCGTCGGGCTGCCAGATGGTGAAGCATGATTCATCACTCCAGAGAACGTGTTTCCACCGCTCCAGAGTCCAATGGCGGCGAGCTTTACACCACTCCAGCTGATGCTTGTGCATGTTGGTCTTTAACTGACCTGTTGGAAATTAACCGACCATCCTATGACAGTGCCACGTTGAATGTCACTGAGCTCTTCATTAAGGCCAAATTGAGCGGTGTGCTCACTTTTATACACCTGTCAGCAACCGGTGTGGCTGAAAAAGCCGAATCCACTAATTTGAAGGTGTGTCCACATAGTTTTTTATATACTGTATATCAACATTTGCTCTGCCACTTAGCAAGTGGGTGCTGGCACAGGTATTATGTGAGGCTTGCTAGCTAGCCTAGGGCAGAGGTACTGTAGAGAAAAACAAAAGAATCATGAGAGGTGAAATAACTCGCTAGCTTTAAGCATGTAGCCATCATTCAGACTAGCTAGAATCTCCCTGGGCAGACCTTTGTCTGGAATATTGGCTTTGAAGGCTAACGACCTGAAATGGTCCACTTGTGGGTAATTAGGCATGGCCGTTCCCCAGTCTCTCAGAACAGTAAATATAGGAGAATAAACAACCATTAGGGGTTATCGGAGTTGCCCGCTAATTGAATCATCATCACCATCATCATAGAGAGCCATCGGGACAGTCCATGTTAAAACTCCACACAGTCACAGAGGCAGTTTAATGTTA
The DNA here is from genome assembly GCF_021184085.1 of Oncorhynchus gorbuscha. Taxonomy (NCBI): domain Eukaryota; kingdom Metazoa; phylum Chordata; class Actinopteri; order Salmoniformes; family Salmonidae; genus Oncorhynchus; species Oncorhynchus gorbuscha. The sequence goes on from NC_060185.1 coordinate 79,108,417, forward strand.
CCATCCCCTGGCAATGGACCAAAATATCATGCTTGCCGTTTTAAGACATCATGGCTGTATTGCAACTGTCTTGCTTGTTCACAGTTCATCTGGTAGCGTGTTAAAAAAAAACTCGACAATTACCCAAACCTACGAGAGCACACACACACACACACACACACACACACACACACACACACACACACACACACACACACACACACACACACACACACACACACACACACACACACACACACACACACACACACACACACACACACACACACACACACACACACACACACACACACACCTCAGAGAGATCTCACGCTGCTCAAATCCCTAAACCCACCCAGCTGAGTCAGAAGAAAAGAGAGGAAAGAAAGAGAGAGAGAGAGGAGCCACTAAACCAGTGTGATTAGTGCTAAGTAACTAAATGGGTCATATCAGTTTTCCATTACCAGGAGAGAGGGACAATTTGGACTGCTGTGATCTAAATGGTGAACCTGCTCTCCCTCTGCCTCCTCTGGTAGGCGAGGGCTGTTCATTTGAGTGTAAATGTTGCACACTCTTAGGCCCTCTCTCTTCTCCCATTCACTCTGTCGTTCGTTCTCCACACAAATGGAAATGCCGTTACATCCTCGAGCCCCATCAATAAATAAACTTGACACAAATAAACAGATAAATAAATAAATGTGTGAGGACTGGCTAATGGGCAACCGTCAGCATTAGTGATGGAGCGATGTCAGGCACAATCACGCCTGGGTGGGCGGAGAGATTCTTCCTGATTGCACACACAATTCCCCTAAGACAGAGACAGGCGCACTCCGCCAGACGAACCGACGCGAGGGCTCTAAGGCAGCCTTCACTCCTGACTACTTTTTACCCTCCTTGCTGTCTCTCTTTCACTCTGTTTAACTCTGTTTCTGTCTGTCCATCTTTCTCTCCTCCTCCGCTACCCAACGATGCCCCCTCTCTCTCAATCTTCGCCTTGCACCCGATGCCCACATTACCTCTCTGTTTTTTTCTTTCTCCCTTTCCGTGTTTTTACTCTCTCCTCCCCTCCTCTCTCTCTTAGTCTCTCCTCCTCTCCATCCCTTCTCTCCCTCTGGCTCTATCTCTTACGCTTTCCTCCCCTCCTCTCTCTCTTAGTCTCTCCTCCTCTCCATCCCTTCTCTCCCTCTAGCTCTCTCTCTTTCTCTTTCCTCCCCTCCAATCTCTCTTAGTCTCTCCTCCTCTCCATCCCTTCTCTCCCTCTGGCTCTATCTCTTACGCTTTCCTCCCCTCCTCTCTCTCTTAGTCTCTCCTCCTCTCTCTCTTACTCTTTCCTCCCCTCCTCTTTCTCTTAGTCTCTCCTCCTCTCCATCCCTTCTCTCCCTCTACCTCTCTCTCTTACGCTTTCCTCCCCTCCAATCTCTCTGTCTCTTCCATCTCTCTGTCTAAACAGGAGTGCTGTGACATGAATGTTCCTTCTCTGTGTCTTTGGGTTTGTGCTATTGTCAGGCCTTTGGAAGCCAGTGGTCTGACAGGGCTCAAGCACACACGCACGCACACATATGCAATGCAATCCCATCGTGACCTTGAAACACCTCCTGGATGTATTTCATTGCACAATTCCATTGGATTCTTAAAGGCTAAATGATAAGACAACTAAAGGCAACACATCGTAAATAGTGCAAAAATCCCCTACTAAATGACACATAATTCACATCTGCTTGTAAAAATGATCCATTTAACAGCTGTACATCTGTTTAGCTACTTGGGACAAAATAGATTAAGTCAGTCTGTGAATCCACTAGTGGAGCTCTACTGCTGAGTGCTCAGTCTAATGTAGTCCTACCTTTATCTACAACCAATCAAGACATGCTACCATGATGCCACGGGTCAGATATACAGTTAGCCCTATTAGAGCATTCAGACTGAATTCCTAAAGCTAGTACTTACTGATAAACCTGTTCCCAGATCTGTTTGTGCTGCATAGCCAACTCCTGTAGTTGTATGGCCTTAGGGGTTGGCAAGACAGCACAAACAGATCTGGGACCAGGCTAACTGATTGATTCTGCAGAGTGAACAATCTGTCCAGATTGCCAGTACTTACTGCACCATGGGGAGCAGACAGGAGTTGTATTCACATTGTCAGGAGCTATTATATCAGAGCAGAGCTTTAAACCACGTGATTCACTTAACTACATGTAATTACCAGCCATATTGCAGCACACCATTCAATATGTCATAATAATCAATAAGCTGAAAGGATAGAGGCTTCGTAAACAGAGAAAAATGGGAAATGGTAAAAACTATAACCCAAAAATGTAATGCGTAAACATACTTGAAATGAATGTTTTACTTTGCTGTCGTTGCTTAGGGACACAGAGATATACTAGTTATTTCGAGAATATGGATACAAAATAATACTTGATTGTTTTAGCTTTACCTTTCCTTCACATGTGGCCTGGAGAAACAAACAATGATACCCCCGTGTTGCCATTACACTTTTGGTGTGACTTCTACCAATTAGTGCTTTGCAAAAAACTACATTTGAAAATCACCTCATCTGTAGTGGCACAATCCCGTGAACAGCTAATCACACTAATCTGTCGAGCAAGACACAAATCCAAGACATGACATTTTTCAACTTGTTAACAACCTCACACATGTTAAACATTTCCGTAAAACCACAACTTATAAACAGTTACAATAATTGACTTTTACAGAAAAGTTCATTTGACAAGAATTGTACATGAACAAATAATGAATAGACAATTGTGCTCATTGAAACTCCACAGTAGCACCGTTGTAGGAGGATGAGAACTTCTCTTTTCTCTGGGAATTAATCCTTTCACTCAGCCTCGGCTGCCAACCTACCTCAACCACCCTATACCTCGTTATTACACGCCACCCAGCCTGCAAAATGGGAAACTAAACGCAAACACCACCCGGACGCTATTTGTCTGAGGTAATGGAGATGAGAAAAATAATAAGGGATATGACATAAAGACACAGGGAAATAGCATCAAAATAGCTGTCATCGCCTCTCATTGTCATGGAACATAACTACATCCTATTGCAGAGAGCCTTTATTTCTTCTACTGGGGATTATTATTAGAGCCTCTTCGCCCTCTCTCGGCTCTAACAGGCGATGAATACGGTTTTATTTGTCCAAGAGAACTGTCCATCCTTCAAAAGACTAAGTATGATAGCTGTGGAGATTCCATTGGAATAGTATGAGTCCGATTTTTTTCAGTCCTGAGGACGGTCGTTTGATTGGTTCATGCGCCTCTCCGCGGTTTCAAGAAGTGATTCCCCTTCGCTTTTATCAGCTGAGAGTTATAGGTCTATTGGGAATTAATCACGCAATGAGTTAAATCAATCCTATTGTGTGAATGTGCCAGGGTAAAATAAGATAAAAACTTCATTTACGGGGCACAAATTGATCCGGTATTGACAATTTGCACTCAGATGACCTTTTCAGAGCTCTGCCCACATACTTGAGGACCAGTACTGTATTGGGAGCAGTCTGACAGTGGATAAAGAAATAAGTAATGCTGGTGTATGAAAACTTATACAAAAAAACGTGTTATTTGAAGAGCGAAAGATTCAAAAGGATGTTTTGGTTGGTCATTGAGAGGTTGGCATCTCACTTTGCAGGGAGTACCGGCTTGTCTCTATTCACATCAGTGAGGCCACATTTGTGGGGAGAAGGGCTAGCATTGGACAAAATAATCCAATGTCCAATTGGATAAAACCATGTGTGGAGCCCTTTGCTGTGCCAGGTGATTGACTTCACTCTGAAAGGGTTTGCACGACATAGACAGGCAGGGAGTAAGGCCTGGTATTGGAAGTGTATACACAGATGAGTCAGCGTTAGAATGACAGTGTGAGGGTAAGCGGACACCCTGCTGGGGCCCTTTAACTAGATTTGGAGGTCCAAAGCCTCTTGTAAGGAATCAAATAATGCAGGACTGGAGAGCCGGTTGTCTTCGGGGGTCTCGCCCGGGATACCCTAAATGTCATTCATAAAGTCCACCCTTTCATTGAGATTTGATTTACCCTTGAAAAATGTATCATGTGTCACACTTGTCTTATTTGAACTGTCCTCTCCAGCTGACGGAGTAAACGGCAGATCAGTTATGCGCGGGGGGTGCTCAAACGGTACATCAAATCCTCATCTATATTTCGCTAAGCTGTTTTCAGGACTGGAGGTCCTTGGGCTCTATGAGAAGGATAGCAAGGGACAATAGAAGTATAGCACATCTACCCTAAGACATCAAACCCCCCGATGGTCTGTCGGCCCCCAATCCTTCAGTCTCGCCCCGTCTAGCTTCTTCCTTTAGCTGTTGAGAAATATCTCTTATCTACCAGAAGCAGAGCCTCTCTTCCCTTCTATTGATATCTACGATCTACTAAGCCATCTCCAGTCCATAGCCAAGGGCACTACCCTCCAGGTCCCCTCGGCCTGAGCAAATCACGTTAGCTCCACTTCCTTTAGGAGTGGCCCTGGGGAATGCCCCCGAATGAATAACATCTATCAACACCCTGAAGTGGAGGGGAGAAAGCAGGGGCTTTAGTCTGCCAACTAAGAGGTGATATATAGCAATAGCCTCTATATGATAGTGTGTGTGTGTGTGTGTGTGTGTGTGTGTGTGTGTGTGTGTGTGTGTGTGTGTGTGTGTGTGTGTGTGTGTGTGTGTGTGTGTGTGTGTGTGTGTGTGTGTGTGTGTGTGTGTGTGTGTGTGTGTGTGTGTGTGTGTGTGTGTGTGTGTGTGTGTGTGTGACAGTGAGGGAGCACAATTAAGAGAGATAAAGAGACATGTACATGAGAATGTGTGTGCGAGAGGAAATTCATTGCTATGGGAATTGTGATACAATAACATAGACTAATTTAAGTAACAAACTGCGTAATTCTCCCCAGATCACATGAAGGATAAAGAAATACACTGAGTGTACAAAACATTCAGAACATCTTCCTAATATTGAGTTGCACCCGTTTTGCCCTCAGAACCGCCTCAATTCGTTGGGGCATGGACTCTACAAGGTGTCGAAAGTGTTCCACAGTGATGCTGGCCCATGTTGACGCCAATGCTTCCCACAGTTGTGTCAAGTTGGCTGGATGTCCTTTGGGTGGTGGACCATTCTTAATACACACGGAAAACAGTTGAGTGTTAAAAACTGTTTGATTCTATATGAACCTTAGAAAATTTAACAGAGGATTAGTAAAGCTTAAACCAAGTTTATAAACCCATTGGGTCAACACAGCTGCATAAGACAAAATACATATTCACAGAAGCACTGATATTTAACCCGTTTTTCTATGCTGAGTCTCCTACACATCTGAACAGCCAATGCATCTCTGTTGCTAGACTGAACCATAGTGATATCTGTTCTTCCTCACTTCATCTAACCTGACCTCTGCCCCAAAGTGCTCACTCCTCCCCAACTCACGGCTGTCACGTTGACTCGTACCAGCTCTCGTCTTTTCTCCTCCCTGATGGCTAACAATAACCTTATCCGGACAGAATGTAAACGTTATACATTCCTCTCTCTCCCTCAGTGACACGAATAAGTATATTTAATATTTTCAGAACCCAACAAAACCCAACAGTTTTGAAGTTCTTGACACACTCAAACCGGTGCGCCTGGCACCTAATACCATACCCCGTTCCAGGGCACTTAAACATTTTGTCTTGCCCATTCACCCTCAATGGCACACATACACAATCCATGTCTCAATTGTCTCAAGGCTTAAAAATAATTTTTAACCTTTCTCATTGTAGTGGATTTAACAGGCGTCATCTCGAAGGGATCCCAGCTTTTCACCTGTTCCGTATTTGTCATGGAAAGAGCAGGTGTTCCTAATGTTTTGTACACAGAGTGCAGCTCCCTAGCTCAAAGTAACAGAGCCGTCTAGTACATAGACCCATTAATAGGGACAACCTAATACATATGGTATTGAGATATCATTTACAACATGATAGGGGGAAGAATAAGATAGAAAAAATCCTTTATCTTTGTCCATCTTTCTCCTCCCCCCCTCTTTCTCCCTTCTCTTTCATTTGCTTCTTTGCAGATTCTTCCCTTTCTCCACTTTAATATTTAATGACTGAAAATAGGTAATTTAATCTTCATTAAACATACAGGGGGCCAGCTCTCCTCTCTTGCCTGGGTGAATTAACGGCGAGACCACTGAGATTAGGCGGTAAGGCCGTGAAATCACATAACTGTGACAGGCATTAAATGACGGCATTTCTCTGTTTTTTAACTCTTTAACATGCAGCTCAACTGGGCTGTTGAGCTAATTTTGACAACCAATTTTAAATGAAATTAAACAGATGAATTTAGTTTGGCATATTTTATCATCATCAAATTGCTCATGTGGTTTTCATTATCAGACTCCCATATTATTTGAAACACGCATTCAAAGATGGTTGAAAACCAGGAAGTGAATGCAAGCAAAACCAAACCACATTTACCACACATTTTCTGTAATAACTGTGCATAAAATGGGAAATTACACGTTGTAAAATGTTGCTCACTTCTAAAACATAATTTAATAATGATATGTTGTTTCAACATTTTAGGAACTCTTGGAAATATGCTCTACCCCGAGGTTAAGTTGCCCATTAAATTTGATTGCTATTCACTCAAAGCTAGTGATAATGGACTATAGAGAAATATTGTTAAGGGAATTTTTTTGTCTGTGCAAACACAATCTTCTTACAATCCATATCATTATTCACTGTCTGCCAGTTATGTTCAATATGTTTCACAATATCATTCAGTACATCTTACTGGTCTTCGAAGCATTGCATTTTTTTTATTTATCCGTTATTTTACCAGGTAAGTTGACTGAGAACACGTTCTCATTTGCAGCAACGACCTGGGGAATAGTTACAGGGGAGAGGAGGGGGATAAATGAGCCAATTGTAAACTGGGGATTATTAGGTGACCGTGATGGTTTGAGGGCCAGATTGGGAATTTAGCCAGGACACCGGGGTTAACACCCCTACTCTGACGATAAGTGCCATGGGATCTTTAATGACCTCAGAGAGTCAGGACACCCGTTTAACCTCTTGAACCTCTGGGGGCAGTATTTCATTTTTTGGATGAAAAACGTTCCAGTTTTAAACAAGATATTTTGTCACGAAAAGATGCTCGACTATGCATATAATTGACAGCTTTGGAAAGAAAACACTCTGTCGTTTACAAAACTGCAAAAATATTGTCTGTGAGTGCCACAGAACTAATGCTACAGGCGAAACCAAGATTAAATTTCATACAGGAAGTGAGCCAGATTTTGGAGGCGCTGTGTTCCAATGTCTCCTTATATGGCTGTGATTGCGCAAGGAGAGAGCCTACACTTTCTGTCATTTCCCCAAGGTGTTTGCAGCATTGTGACGTATTTGTAGGCATGTCATTGGAAAATTGACCATAAGAGACTACATTTACCAGGTGTCCGCTCGGTGTCCTCCGTCGAAACTATTGCGTAATCTCCAGGTGCGCGCATTTTTCCATTTTGAACAGAGGAGAAACCAAACTGCCACGAGTGACTTATCATCGAATAGATATGTGAAAAACACCTTGAGGATTGATTCTAAACAACGTTTGCCATGTTTCTGTCGATATTATGGAGTTAATTTGGAAAAAAGTTTGCGTTGTAAATGACTGAATTTTTGGTTTTTTTTCTCAGCCAAACGTGATGAACAAAACGGAGCGATTTATCCTACACAAATAATATTTTTAGAAAAACTGAACATTTGCTATCTAACAGAGTCTCCTCATTGAAAACATCCGAAGTTCTTCAAAGGTAAATGATTTTATTTGAGTGCTTTTCTTGTTTTTGTGAAAATGTTGCCTGCTGAATGCTAGGCTTAATGCTATGCTAGCTATTAATACTCTTACACAAATGCTTGTGTAGCTATGGTTGAAAAGCATTTTTTTTAAAATCTGAGATGACAGTGTTGTTAACAAAAGGCTAAGCTTGTGAGCCAATATATTTATTTCATTTCATTTGCGATTTTCATGAATAGTTAACGTTGTGTTATGGTAATGAGCTTGAGGCTATAATTACGCTCCCGGATACGGGATTGCTCGTCGCAACAGGTTAAAGAAGAAGTTACAGGTCTGTGAGAGCCAGAAATCTTGCTTGTTTGAGGTGACCAAATACTTATTTTCCACCATAATTTGCAAATAAATTCATTAAAAATCCTTCAATATGATTTTCTGGATTTTACTTTCTCATTTTGTCTGTCATAGTTGAAGTGTACCTATGATGAAAATTACAGGCCTCTCTCATATTTTTAAGTGGGAGATCTTGCACAATTGGTGGCTGACTAAATCGTTTTTTGCCCCACTGTATACAATGTGAGCAAACGGCGTGAGATAAGGGAGGTAAAGGCAACAAAAAAAGGCCATGGTGGTGAAGTAAATACAATATAGCAAGTAAAACACATAAGTGGTAAATTTGCAGTGGAAGAATGTGCAAGGTAGAGATATAAATAATGGGGTGCAAAGGAGCAAAATAAATAAATAAATACAGTAGGGGGAGAGGTAGTTCTTTGGGCTAAATTATAGATGGGCTATGTACAGGTGCAGTAATCTGTGAGCTGCTCTGACAGCTGGTGGTTAACTTCTTGCGTCGAGCCATCCCGGATCCGGTATCGTGACTACAGCCTCAAGCTCATTACCATAACGCAATGTTAACTATTCATGAAAATCGCAAATGAAATGAAATTAATCTATTTGCTCTCAAGCTTAGCCTTTTGTTAACAACACTGTCATCTCAGATTTTCAAAATATGCTTCTCAACCATTGCAAAACAAGCATTTGTGTAACAGTATTGATAGCTAATGTAGCATTTAGCGTTAGCATTCAGCAGGCAACATTTACACAAAAAACAGAAAAGCATTCAAATAAAATAATTTACCTTTGAAGAACTTCAGATGTTTTCAATGAGGAGACTCTCAGATAGCAAATGTTCAGTTTTTCCTGAAAGATTATTTGTTTAGGACAAATCGCTCCATTTTCTGCGTCACGTTTAGCTACGAAAAAAAATCTGTATCCAGGATTGTGTAAATCTATCTGCAAGCTCATTAGCATAACACAATGTTAACTATTCATGAAAATCGCAAATGAAATGAAATTAATCTATTTGCTCTCAAGCTTAGCCTTTTGTTAACACTGTCATCTCAGATTTTCAAAATATGCTTCTCAACCATTGCAAAACAAGCATTTGTGTAACAGTATTGATGGCTAACGTACCATTTAGCATCTAGCATTCAGCATGCAACATTTTCCACAAAAACCAGAAAAGAATTCAAATAAAAAAAATTACCTTTGAAGAACTTCAGATATTTTCAATGAGGAGACTCTGTTAGATAGCAAATGTTCCGTTTTTACAAAAAATATTATTTGTGTCGACTAATCGCTCAGTTTTGTTCATCACATTTGGGGAGGAAAAGAAATATATATATATTAAGTCAGTAAAACACGAACTTTTTTCCAAATTAACTCCATAATATCGACAGAAACATGGCAAACCGATGTTTAGAATCAATCCTCAAGGTGTTTTTCACATATATATCGACGATAAAATCCATCGTGGCATTTTACTTTCTCTTCTGAAGAAATGGAACGCGCATGGACCTACAGATTACGCACACAGGACACCGGGTGGGACACCAGGTAAATGTAGTCTCTTATGGTCAATCTTCCAATGATATGCCTACAAACACGTCACAATGCTGCAGACACCTCGGCGAATAGACAGAAACCGCAGGCTCATTCCTGGCGCATTCACAGCCATATAAGGAGACATTGGAACACAGCGCCTTCAGATTCTGGGGCATTTCCTGTATGAAACTTCATCTTGGTTTCGCCTGTTGCATTAGTTCTGGGTCACTCGCAGATAATATCTTTGCAGTTTTGGAGACGTCAGAGTTTTGTCTTTCCAAGGCTGTCAATTCCATGCATAGTCGAGCATCTTTTCGTGACAAATATTGCGTTTAAAACGGGCACGTCTTTTTATCCAATAATGACATAGAGCCCCCATAGGTTGAACAGGTTAAAGCTAGTGAGGGAGATAAGTGTTTCCAGTTTCAGAGATTTTTGAAGTTCGTTCCAGTCATTGGCAGCATAGAACTGGAAGGAGAGGCGGCCAAAGGAAGAATTGGTTTTGGGGGTGACCAGAGAGATATACCTGCTGGAGCGCGTGCTACAGGTAGGTGCTGCTATGGTGACCAGCGAGCTAAGATAAGGGGTGACTTTACCTAGCAGGGTCTTGTAGATGACCTGGAGCCAGTGGGTTTGGCGACAAGTATGAAGCGAGGGCCAGCCAACGAGAGCATACAGGTCGCAGTGGTGGTTAGTATATGGGGCTTTGGTGACCAAACGGATGGCTCTTTGATAGACTGCATCCAATTTATTGAGTAGGGTATTGGAGGCTATTTTGTAAATGACATCGCCAAAGTCGAGGATCGGTAGGATGGTCAGTTTTACAAGGGTATGTTTAGCAGCATGAGTGAAGGATGCTTTGTTGCGAAATAGGAAGCCAATTCTAGATTTAACTTTGGATTGGAGATGTTTGATGTGAGTCTGGAAGGAGAGTTTACATTCTAATCAGACACTGAGGTATTTGTAGTTGTCCACATATTCTAAGTCAGAACCGAGAATCCGAGTTGCTGCGAGTTGCTGTGGGGGGTGCAGTGCTGTTGACCCGGGGTAGGGGTAGCCAGTTGGAAAGTTTGGTCAGCCGTAGAAAAATTCTCAATTATAGTGGATTTATCGGTGGTGACAGTGGTTCCTATTTTCAGTGCAGCGGGCAGCTGGGACACTCCATGGACTTTACAGTGTCCCAGAACTTTTTTGAGTTTGTGTTGCAGGAAGCAAATTTCTGCTTGAAAAGCTAGCCTTGGCTTTTCTAACTGCCTGTGTATATTGGTTTCTAACTTCCCTGAAAAGTTGCATATGACGGGGGCTGTTTGAGGCTAATGCAGAACGCCATAGGATGTTTTTATGTTGGTTAAGGGCAATCAAGTCTGGAGAGAACCAAGGGTTATATCTGTTCCTGGTTATACATTTCTTGAATGGGGCATGCTTATTTAAGATGGTGAGGAAGGCATTTAAAAAAATAACCAGGCATTCTCTACTGACGGGATGAGATCAATATCCTTCCAGGATAGCCCGGCCAGGTCGATTAGAAAGGCTTGCTCGTTGAAGTGTTTCAGGGAGCGTTTGCCAGTGATGAGTGGAGGTCGTTTAACCGCTGACCCATTACGGATGCAGGCAATGAGGAAGTGATCGCTGAGATCTTTGTTGAAAACAGCAGAGGTGTATTTAGAGGGCAAGTTGGTTAGGATGATATCTATGAGGGTGCCCATGTTTACAGCTTTGGGGTGGTACCTGGTAGGTTCATTGATAATTTGTGTGAGATTGAGGGCATCAAGCTTAGATTGTAGGATGGCTGGGGTGTTAAGCATGTTCTAGTTTAGGTCGCCAATCAGCACGAGCTCTGAAGAAAGATGGGGGGCAATCAGTCCACATATGGTGTCCAGAGCACAGCTGGGGTAGAGGGTGGTCTATAGCAGGTGGAAACAGTGAGAGACTTGTTTTTAGAGTGGTGGAAAAAACTAGAAGTTCAAATAGTTTGGGTACAGACCTGGATAGTAGGACAGAACTCTGCAGGCTATCTTTGCAGTAGTTTGCCCCCTTTGGCCATTCTATCTTGTCTGAAAATGTTTTAGTTAGGGATGAAGATTTCAGAATTTTTGGTGGTCTTCCTAAGCCAGGATTCAGACATGGCTTGAACATCCGGGTTGGCAGAGTGTGTTAAAGCAGTGAATTAAAAAAACTGATAACGTCGGTAATCCAAAAGTGAAGGCCCGGTGGGGCTCCGCATCGGCAGTAAAACGGGTCCGGATAGGTGATTATAGCCCAGGAGTGCCTGATGGAACTCTTCAGCTGGCTAGCTCCGGAGTAATTGATGTTTGCTCTGGGATCGATGTAAGCCAATAGTCACAAGGATAGCAGCTAGCTAGCTGCGAGATCCAGGTGTAAATGTCCAGAGCTTGCGGTTGAAATCCAGGGATATGGAGAGAAAAATAGGTCCGGTATGTTCTGGTCTGAGTCGCGTTGTACAAAACTGCCGATAGCTTTTCGAGCTAAAGAATAGCTGATGACCACAAACCGTGGTTAGCTAAATACTAACATTAGCCAGCAAACTGGCTAGCTTCTGGCTAGCTCCTGGTTAGCTTCTGGCTAGCTTCTATTGTGGATTTCAGATGAGGTAAATAATATATCTATTTTATTTTTTTATTTGGTGAGGCGGGTTGCAGGAGAGTGTTTTGAAGTTGAGTTTTTGGAAAATAAAATATATAAAAGATAGGCGAAGAAAGATGTATATATATATATATACACGGGACGACAAGACAAGGACAAAGGACGTCTGACTGCTTTGCCATCTTAATGTTGATGTATACCGTTGTATGTTGTTGGTTATGTAGCCTACTTATATAATGGTGTATGTTTTGGCCTGCACTACCACTTTAACCTCTTCAACCTATGGGGGCGCTATGTCATTATTGGATAAAAAAACGTGCCCGTTTTAAGCGCAATAGTTTGTCACGAAAAGATGCTCGACTATGCATATAATTGGCAGCTTTGGAAAGAAAACACTCTGACGTTTTCAAAACTGCAAAGATATTATCTGTGAGTGCCCCAGAACTGATGCTCCAGGCGAAACCAAGATGAAACCTCAAACAGGAAATGAGCTGCATTTTTGAAGCTCTGTTTTACTATCATCTCCTTATATGGCTGTGAATGTACTGTGAACGAGCTTATGCTCTCTGCCGCTCGTCCAAGATGTCTGCAGCATTGTGACGTATTTGTAGGCTTATCAATGAAAGATTGGCCATAAGAGACTACATTTGCCAGGTGTCCGCCCGGTGTCCTTTGTCTAAATTGGTGCGCAATTCTCAGTGGCAATCATTTTACCATGCGATACAGAGGGAGAAGCACACTTCCAGGAACGATACATCATTGAAGAGATATGTAGAAAAACACGTTGAGGATTGATTCTCAACAACGTTTGCCATGTTTCAGTCGATATTATGGAGTTATTTTGGAAAAAGTTTGGCGGTTTTATAACTGAATTTTCGTTTTTTTTTAAAGTGCTGCTGTCTCTGAGAGGGAGGGATTTCTGTGCTGAATTCTTGTCAGTTCTGAGTTAGTTGTACGTTGTAATGTGATGAAAATGAAAACAAAACGAGGAGGAAGAGAGAAGCACAGAGAAACCACCATTGTCCTGACCTAGAAATAACACCATCACTCACCAAAAGCTGACACTCCCTTCTAGCCAAAATAGCAACAGCCTCCTCCAAAAGACAGTTTATCAGTGATTTGGAAGAAGGCACCTTTAATCGTAAAATCACCCATTGGTGGTGGGGGAGCTTGATTCTTTATTTTCCCAGCCGGTGAAGTTCTGACTGCATTCCAAAGGGCACCCTATCCCCCTTGTAGTGCACCCCTTTTGACTATGGCCTGTAGGGCTCTGGTCAAAAGTAGTGCATTATATAGGGAATAGGGTGCCATTTGGGACTCCTCAAAGTGCACCTAAAGATTGGCGCTCTAACCGCTCGCAATATGATAGAAATGTAATACAAATGTCCCATACAGAATGGTGCATTCATTACAGAACCCATTTCCCACACACGCCTTCGTATGTCAAAATGATTCTCTGACCCACCATACCTGTCATAACCTAATGGGGTTAGACCTAGTGCTGTTACCGTGACCGTATTACCACCACACCTGTGGTCACGAGTCATGACGGCAGTCAAATTCTACGTCACTGTTTAGTCATGGTAATTAGGCTTCTCCAAGCTCTGATGCTGCTGCTGGTCATTAGTAGCCTACCGAACTTGCTAACTGCCTGGTAATAAGCACTCTATTGTCCCTCTAATCACTCTGACATCAATGCAAATGTAATTGAAAATCAAATCAAACACTTCATGAGAGCCCATGAGCTCATGCGGCTCAAAATTTCTATAGGCTATATAATTGCATAAAAACAATATATATTCTGCCTGTTAAAGTAATTGGGATATTATTCTACCGACAGAGGTCAGATTGAATTGATTTGAGCATTATTTTAAAGTTTCTGCCAATGGTTTACCAAAATGAGGAAACATATCTACTCCCATTTATTTCAAATGGGAAACCATTTGGATTCCATAAGTAGAGATGGGGCGGCAGGTAGCGCTTGCTTGGGAGCGTTTGAGATACAGTAGCTTGCAAAAGTATTTACCCCCTTGGCATTTTTCCTATTTTGTTGACTTACCTGGAACTAAAATTGATTTTTATTTGGATTTCGTGTAATGGACATAAACAAAAGAGTCAAAATTGGTGAAGTGAAATGAAAAAATAAAAATGACAAAGTGGTGCATGCATATTGTATTCACCACCGTTTTTTATTGCCAAAAATGTAGCTTTTTGGCCATGAAGGAAAACGCTATGTCTGGCGCAGAAAAAAATACATTGCTTAAGAAAAAAATAAGCAAACACGTTTCCTTTACCAAAAGACATGTGGGAGACTCCCCAAACATATGGATGGTACTCTGGTCAGATGAGACTAAAATTGAGCTTTTTGGCCATCAAGGAAAACGCTACGTCTGGCGCAAACCCAGCACCTCTCATCACCCTGAGAATACACCATCATTGTGGTGGCAGCATCATGCTGTGGTGATGTTTTTCATCTGCAAGGACTGTAAAATTGGTCAGAATTGAAGGAATGATGGATGGCGCTAAATACAGGGAAATTCTTGAGGGAAACCTGTTTCAGTCTTCCAGAAATTTGAGACTGGGATGGAGGTTCACCTTCCAGCAGGACAATGACCCTAAGCATACTGCTAAAGCAACACTCAAGTGGTTTAAGAGGAAACATTTAAATGTCTTGGAAAGGACTAGTCAAGGCCCAGACCTCAATCTATTTGAGAATATGTGGTATGCCTTAAAGATTTCTGTACAGCAGCAGAACCCATCCAACTTGAAGGAGATAGAGCAGTTTTGCCTTGAAGAATGGGCAAAAATCCCAGTGGTTATATGCCCCAAGCTTATAGAGACATACCCCAAGAGATTTGCAGCTGTAACCGCTCTTGCTGCGGGTGATTAGTTATGCACGCTCAAGTTCCGTTTTTTGGTCTAATTTCTTGTTTGTTTCACAATAAAATATAGTTTGCATCTTCAAAGTGGTAGGTATGTTGTGTAAATAAAATGATACAAACCTCCCCCAAAAAATATATTTTAATTCCAGGTTGTAAGGCAACAAAATAGGAAAAATACCAAGGGGGGTGAATACTTTCTAGATATGGCAAAATATTGCCTGTGTATAATGAGATGAAGAGGCACGGGAACCTGTTCACCCAGCTTCACTATGGGAGCCCATCGAACCCGCTAAGGCATGGGAGTGTCACACCTTGGTGTTAGTATTTTGTGTTTTCTTTAATTATTTGTTCAGGCCAGGGTGTGACATGGGGTTATTATATTTTCGTATTGGGGTTTGTAGTATTTGGGATCGCGGCTGAGTAGGGGTGTTGTATAGGCTTGGCTGCCTGAGGCGGTTCTCAATCAGAGTCAGGTGATTCTCGTTGTCTCTGATTGGGAACCGTATTTAGGTAGCCAGGGTTTCACTGTGTATTTCGTGGGTGATTGTTCCTGTCTCTGTGTAGTTTCACCAGATAGTCTGTAATAGGTTTCACGTTCCGTTTGTTGTTTTTGTATATGTATAAGTTATTTCATGTATCGCAATCTCTTCATTAAAGACATGAGTAACCACTACGCTGCATTTCGGTCCGACTCTCTTTCTACAAACGAAGAACGCCATTACAGGGAGCCTACAAACCGACTGAGGCCTCCCAGGAAGCTCTGGATCTAAAACCCGGACCTGACATCACACCCAACTCACACAAAAACCCCTAATGCTTCCCTTTGACAAGTCGTCATTCTGTAACGATGTACGCCGAAAGTCGGGAAGCACGTTCAGGGAGTGAATACATAAACAGCGCAACGACAGAACAGGAACAAGTTGCCGAAGTTGATGATCACTTGTGATTTATCAGGTCTTTGTTATGGCTGCAGTTATGAAGCTTATGAAAAATCTTATTTTACCATTGCATGTTTTAGGTTATTTTTAGCCATTGGTGATGCATCAGGTACTGTCTACTAAAGTAGCCAGCTTTGGGGGAGTAACAAGTCATTTATAAACGTTTATAAAGTATATATAGTGCACACTAAATTAGGGGCTGCAAAGTAGTTGATTAATAATTAGTAAATGGTTTATAAGGATCTACATTAATAATCAGCTGAAGTATTAGTAAGTGCTTTTACTCACATTTAAAAACTCAAACAATTAATAAATAAACCATTCATGACATACATAAATATATTCATACATTAGTATATAAATGGTGAGTCAAACCATTAATCAACCATTACCAAATGCCTTATAAATAATCTGATGAGTTAACAATTACTCCTTTATAGCTGATTAATAAGTACATGAGTAGTACATTATTAATCATTTACAAATTGTGAACATACTATAATCAAACAGCTTATTCATTATTTTATAAATAATGAATAAATAATTTCAAAAAGTGTTTATAAATGCAAAAATGACTATTTACAGATTGCTTATTGACATTTACAAATGAAGGAATAATGATGAATACATGGGGATTCAACTGTTTACAACCTGTTTATAAATGGTTTATTATGGGGCTGTAATATAAAGTGTTACAGAGATCCCTTTATCCCAAGTCCTAAATATCCTAAGCCTTCCCGCAATACATCTGGTACCTATTTTTTTATTGCATTTGACTGAGTGTATTAGATATCCTAAAAACTAAACAAACTTGTGATAGTTCCACATTTCATTGTCACTCCATTCACACATGTCAAAGCAAAGACAGACAGTCAACAGTGAAAAATGCACTCCACATAGATACAGCAGATTAGATTAGAGTGGTGGTTGAAAATAAAAAATCAAACCATTGCGCCCCAGACAGTTGTTTCAAAGTAGGCCAGGGGAGTCATTTTTGGGTGTTTGCGCTTTGTGCAATGGTTGACATTTCCCAGAATGCCCTAGCTGGAAAAGGAAGAGTGAGGGAAGGAACACAACAAACAAATCCGTGTGTGGCGACACGTGACGAAAAGCAATTATAGCCCTCGTGTTGGTGACAAAGCCTTTCCTATAAAGTGCCATGAGACAGGATGTGATGTCATGCTCTATCAGCGTAGGCCTACAGGAATGGGGAACAAGCTCTACAATACAAGAGCTGGTGTACTACTCAGAAACCAGACTGAGATTTGAGTCACTGAGTTATTAAAGCAGGGGGGAAGCTCAAGAGTACTACTCTCAAGTCTGAGGTGCGACCAAAATTGAACCCCATTCCCTATATAGTGCACTACTTTTGGACAGATCCCAATATTCATTCCTGTTTTTGAGATAAACAATCTGTCTGCAACCTAATCTAATCATTCAAATCAATCTAATAAATCTGTGACCATATTAAATTTATTTTATTTTATTTTTTACTTTGAGTTGCTATCACCACTGGTTGAAACAAGATAACACTATGTATCCTAATTGACAGGAGTCAGATAAGTAATCAGACAGTTCAAGCTCAGTGTAGGAGTCTGTCAGAGAGTACATCAGCTCTGGTTCAGCTGGTGGGGGAAGATGCCAGATGAGAATTACACAGCCAGGAGTGGAGGCGGTGCTGTACAGTGCAGTACGGGGCAGGGAAAGGGTTAAACTACGGACACAGCTTTGGTTGGGTTACCATGGTTAGCACCCGGCCACCGAGAGACAGGACTGCATGGACTTTGATCACCTGCCACATGACCAAGTAAACAGAAGAAAAAGAAAGGGAGGAGAAAGAGAGGGGGAAGAGAAAAAGAGAACGATGTCAGACATGAGTCTTTTCAGGAGTTTGGCACCAATTATCCACTCTGAAAAGTCTGGTTGTTGGCACAACACCTCAGCACACACTCACACTGTACAAACATGCTCACTCACAGAGAGAGAGAGAGAAGGCACTTGAGAAGGAAAATACATTGTGTTGGTTTGGGCTGTTGGCAATCATGTCAGTCTTGATGGACCATGTTAAGAGTAGAAGAGATACTGTAGACGGAGGGAAGATGAAACACGTATGTGCGTGCGTGCGAGCATGTATGTTCTCCTCTACATGGATAGCTGTCTGTCAGTGAGTGCAGACCAAGCTAGGAGAATGATTCAGGAGTGTGTGTTGAGTTGTGACACCCTGTTTCATTAACCAGGTCTTATTGGACAAACCTTGACATGGACCCTGGTAGGGAGACGTGATTGGCCAAGATAAGAGGGAGGTGAGACAATGTGGGAAATGAACAGGTCTGGCAACATATCTCTGACATTTGACATAGTGACAGTTAATTTAGGACGATTCGTTCTGCCATGGTGTGCATATGCTGGTATGTTTGTCGTTGAGGTTGTTAATAAGGGAAGAAGCTGTTGCTGGACTGGGCCTAAACCTCTGTGTATACTCACTCTATCTGATCATGCTAAACTACGCTAACCCTCATGAGGCCCAATGAGCAGATTAGCATCAGGAATATCAGAGTACTCGTCTACCACAGAGAGAGCAGCACCTGTGGCTCCTCTAGACAGACAGGGCTCTGTCTCTCCACCTGCATATCAATGTAACCTCTACCAGGTGGCACCTTACCATCCCCCTGGGCACAGGCCATTCATCATGGCAGGATGGAATATGTTAACATTAGGATTATGCTAAATCCCCTCCACCGCTGGAGCCTGTAGCCCATAGACCCTGCTCACATCCCATTTCTATTGTAATCAGAGCCTTATGAATGACAATGTGACAATGAATGTGTAATGAAGTGCACCGGGGACAGTACAAGTGTGTGTGTGTGTGTGTAGTGTGTGTAGTGACACACACACAAACACATACAGAAGAACATGAGCGTACACACACACAGACATGTGTACGCCCTCTGCATATCCCAGACTTGGTCCGGTAACACTCCTTTCATATTAAGAACTATGGTTGAGACTAAGGGAGGAGGTAGCTTCTGTAGCTCAGTTGGTAGAGCATGGCGCTTGTAACGCCAGGGTAGTGGGTTCGATCCCCGGGACCACCCATACGTAGAATGTATGCACACATGACTGTAAGTCGCTTTGGATAAAAGCGTCTGCTAAATGGCATATATATATATATATATATATAGGTTACTTCAACAGAGGTGTGGGCACCTTACCGTTGCGCGGGGTTCGTTTTCGGCGGTCGCGGAAGGCGGCTCCGGATTGCAGGGCTTCCATTAGACTGTCCATCACACCTGTTTCATTCTCTCCTCCCTCTGTAGGACAGGACAGACAGGGAATATGGTTAGAGGATATGCACACTCACTGAAAAATATACACACACAAGCACATACATACAGTACCAGTCAAGAGATTGGACATAACCACTCATTCAAGGGTTTTTCTTTATTTTGACTATTTTCTACATTGTAGAATAATAGTGAAGACATTCAAACTATGAAATAACACATATGGAATCATGTTGGAACCAAAAAAGGGTTAAACAAATCAAAATATATTTAATATTTTAGATTCTTAGTAGCAATGATGACAGCTTTGCACACTCTTGGCATTTTCGCAACCAGCTTCATGAGGTTGTCACCTGGAATGCAATTCAATTAACAGGTGTGCCTTGTAAAAAGTACATTTTTCTTCAAGTGCAGTCGCAAAAACCATCAAGCGCAAAAATTAAACTGTCTCTCATGAGGAACGCCACAGGAAAGGAAGACCCAGAGATACCTCTGCTGCAGAGGATAAGTTCATTAGAATTAATTGCACCTCAGATTGCAGCCCAAATAAATGCTTCACAGAGTTCAAGTAACAGACACATCTCAACATTAACTGTTTAGAGGAGACTGTGTGGATCAGGCCTTCATGGTCGAATTGCTGCAAAGAAACCACTACTGAAGGACACCAATAAGAAGAAGAGACTTGATTGGGGAAGGAAACACAAGCAATGGACATTAGACAGGTGGAAATCTGTCCTTTAGTCTGATGAGTCCAAATGTGAAATTTTTGGTTCCAACCGCCGTGTCTTTGTGAGACGCAGAGTAGATGAATGGATGATTATCGCATGTGTGGTTCCCACCGTGAAGCATGGAGGAGGAGGTGTGATGGTGTTTTGCTGGTGACACTGTCTGTGATTTATTTAGAATTCATGGCACACTTAACCAGCATGACTACCACAGCATTCTGCAGCGACCATCCCATCTGGTTTCCGCTTAGTGGGAATATCATTTGTTTTTAACAGGACAATGACCCAAAAGACCTCCAGGCTGAGTAAGTGCTATTTGACCAAGATGGAGTGCTGCATCAGATGACCTGGCCTCCACAATCACCCGACCACGATTCAATTGAGATGGTTTGGGATGAGTTGGACCACAGAGTGAAGGAAAAGGGGGGGGGGGTACTGTCACGCCCTGACCTTGGATATCTCTGTTTTCTATATATTTTGGTTAGGTAAGGGTGTGACTAGGGTGGGTAATCTAGGTTTTTGTATGTCTAGGGTTTTTTGTATGTCTATGTTGGCCAAATATGGTTCCCAATCAGAGATAGATGTTTATCTTTGTCTCTGATTGGGGATCATATTTAGGCAGCCCCTTTTCCCACTTTCTGTTGTGGGATCTTGTCTATGTTTAGTTGCCTGTCAGCACAAGTTTGTTTTGCTTCATGTTTTGTTTGATTGTTTGTTGTTTTTGTTCGTTCATTAAAAAGAGAATGTACGTATACCACACTGTGCCTTGGTCCGATCCTTATGACGAACGTGAAATCTGCGTTCATTTTCAGCAAACTTAATATGTGTAAATATTTATATGAACATAACAAGATTCAAAAACCGAGACATAAACTGAACAAGTTCCACAGACATGTGACTAACAGAAATGGAATGTGTCCATGAACAAAGGGGAGGGTCAAAATGAAAAGTAACAGTCAGTATCTTGCATTAAGTACTGCAGTGCATCTCCTCCTCATGGACTGCACCAGATGTGCCAGTTCTTGCTGTGAGATGTTACCCCACTCTTTCACCAAGGCACCTACAAGTTCCCTGACATGTCTGGGGGGAATGGCCCTAGCCCTCACCCTCCGATCCAACAGGTCCCAGACGTGATCATTGGGATTAAGATCCGGGCCCATCGCTGGCTCTTCACTGACATTCCTGTCTTGCAGGAAACCACGCACAGAATGAGCACTATGGCTGGTGGCATACCACGAGGGAGGAGGATGTCTTCCTTCCCAGCGTTGAGATTGCCTGCAATGACAACAAGCTCAGTCCGATGATCCTGTGACACACCGCACCAGACCATGACGGACCCTCCACCTCCAAATTGATCCCGCTCCAGAGTACAGGTCTCAGTGTAACGCTCATTCCCTCGACGATAAACTTGAATCTGACCATCACCCCTGGTGAGACAAAACCGCGACTCGTCAGTGAAGAGCACTTTTTGCCAGTCCTGTCTGGTCCAGCGACGGTGGGACTTTGTGCCCATAGGCAACGTTGTTGCCGGTGATGTTTGTTGAGACCTGCCTTACAACAGTCTATTGCGGACAGTCTGAGCACTGATGGAGGGATTGTGCGTTCCTGGTGTGACTCGGGCATTTGTTGTTGCCATCCTGTACCTGTCCCGCAGGTGTGATGTTCGGATGTACCGATCCTGTGCAGATGTTGTTACACGAGGTCTGCCACTGCGAGGATGATCAGCTGTCCGTCCTGTCTCCCTGTAGCCCTGTCTTAGGCGTCTCACAGTACGGACATTGCAATTTATTGCCCAGGCCACATCTGCAGTTCTCATGCCTCCTTGCAGCATGCCTAAGGCACGTTCACACAGATGAGCAGGGACCCTGGGAATCTTTCTTTTGGTCATTAGAAAGGCCTCTTTAGTGTCATAAGTTTTCATAACTGCGACCTTAATTGCCTACCGTCTGTAAGCTGTTAGTGTCTTAACAACCGTTCCACAGGTGTATGTTCATTAATTGTTTATGGTTCATTGAACAAGCATGGAAAACAGTGTTTAAACCCTTTACAACGAAGATCTGTTAAGTTATTTGGATTTTTATTCATTATCTTTGAAAGACAGGGTCCTGAAAAAGGGACGTTTCTTTTTTTCTGAGTTTATATACACATACATACAGTGCTTTTGGAAAGTATTCAGACCCCTTGACTTTTTCTACATTTTGTTATGTTACAGCCTTTTTCCCTCATCAATCTACACACAAAACCCCATAATGATTTTATGGTTAAAAAAATGATATTTGTTTGTTGGTATACATGTTGTGACAGATGATACTTTGGTCTATCAAATTATGTTAATATTAAGACAAATAGTTATGGGAAAAAAAGTTGAGAATGTTCTGTCTTGTGTCCTGACTCCGTAAGATCTAAAACAGCAAAAATGAATTTCAGCCTAATAGCAAAATGTGTAAAATAGTATGAGATTAGCTATAATACTGAGAATCTTTCTGATATAGTGAGTGTGTGTTTGCATGTGTCCGTGCATGTACTTGTATGTCTGCGTTCACGTGCGCTTACACACTTGCATATGTTGTAGAAATAATTCAATGTCAGAGGCCCAGGGCAGTAAATGTCTCGGAGGGAGTTTTAGGACCCTGCGCTTTGACCCGCTCCACTAGTCCTCTCAACAGCCCCAGAGACACCAGAGATATACACACAGGCCCACTTCATTGTCTGCTACCCCCTCCTCAATCCTCCCCTCTTTCTTCCCCTATGGTGACACTTAACTTGTGTCTCCTCCCCCTTCATCTTCTCCCAGGGCTAGAGGACAATAAGTCACACACGTAAGTACGCACGCACGCACGCACGCACGCACACACACACACACACACACACACACACACACACACACACACACACACACACACACACACACACACACACACACACACACACACACACACACACACACACACACACACACACACACACACACACACACACACACACACACACACACACACACACACACACACACACCTTGATGGGGAGAGGGAAGCAAATTATGATGTGTGAAGTTAACAAATCCGGCAGAGAGCCAGGGCCCTTGTTATCCCCCTAATTAAAACATGTAATAGTGCACCCTAGTAAATACATTACAGAGACAGAGGGAGGGAGGGAGGTAGACAGAGGGAGGGAGGTAGAGAGAGGGAGGAAGGAAGGTAGAGAGAGGGAGGGAGGAAGGTAGAGAGAGAGAGGGAGAGAGCGAGAGGGAGGGAGGTAGAGAGAGAGGGAGAGAGCGAGGGAGGTAGAGAGAGGGAGGGAGGTAGAGAGAGAGAGGGAGAGGGAGAGAGGGAGGTAGAGAGAGAGAGTACTGTAACATTGGCAAGAGCTCCAGGGCCCAGGTGACGCCTGATAACCAGGGATGAGGGAATGGAGGTAGGGATGTCAGGTACGCTAGCTCTCAATGGGAGGTAGGGAGGACAGGTACACTAGCTCTCAATGGGAGGTAGGGATGACAGGTACGCTAGCTCTCAATGGGAGGTAGGGAAGACAGGTACACTAGCTCTCAATGGGAGGTAGGGAGGACAGGTATGCTAGCTCTGAATGGGAGGTGGGGAGGACAGGTACACTAGCTCTCAATGGGAGGTAGGGAGGACAGGTACGCTAGCTCTTAATGGGAGGTAGGAATGACAGGTACGCTAGCTCACAATGGGAGGTAGGGAGGACAGGTACGCTAGCTCTCAATGAGAGGTAGGGAGGACAGGTACGCTAGCTCTCAATGGGAGGTAGGAATGACAGGTACGCTAGCTCTCAATGGGAGGTAGGGAGGACAGGTACGCTAGCTCTCAATGGGAGGTAGGGAGGACAGGTACGCTAGCTCTCAATGAGAGGTAGGGAGGACAGGTACGCTAGCTCTCAATGGGAGGTAGGGAGGACAGGTGCATGTAGTGCCATGTCAGCTGCCTCAGGTTTTTAAGAAGGTGCCCATGGTGTGGAGTGTAAAAGCCCAGCCATGTTCCACTCTTCCCCTTCCTTGATAAGATCATTAGAGAACCCCAGGGCTGTCTCATGAGGTGCATGACACGGTGTTACATTGCTGGAGAGAGTTTTGTCCCATCTTAACCCATTTTGGAAAGCAATTTTTTTCGGGTTGTGTATCTCTTCCTCTCAAGACAGATCCTCCTGCATAAAGGTTGGCTTTTCTGTATTTCCCCAGCGCACAATCGACGAGACTTGCTAATTGAGAAAATGCAGAATATATTTGCTGTGGGTTTTTATAGCTCAAAATGAGACAGTTGGAGCTGGAACAAGAACAGGGCAAAAAACAGTAGTCTTCTAAGTGGGCGATGTGTCAGATGAAGAGAAAAGTTTGCTGTGGGGATTTAGACGTAAGGGATTCTCAAATAATCTAAAATGCACAAGTTTTTAATTTACATTTTGGTTTAAACATTTTATTTAACGTATGGAGGGGAAGCGTTCAGAGAACAGTTTGAGAAGTTAAGGGATTCTCAGAAGGCAGGGCCTCGTCTCTGAGCTTCCTTCATCATAGCCGAGGTCTTGCCGGTCCAATAGGACATTGTTAATGGAGCGCCAGCAGGTCACTGGAGAGCATGTTTCCCATTTTAGTCATTTTGCTTCTTTGTGTCTGCGATCCTCCCTCTTGAACCCAGTCTACTCAGCCCAGCTCCCAAGCCTTGGTCATTATGGATGATGAATTGGGCTACAGTTAAGCAAAAACTAGGACAAATTGATCAAAGTTGTCAAGTGCCCCCTGTGATGTCTAAGTCTCTGAGAAGAGGGAAACTGAAGCAAGAGCTGTCCAAAAGTTTTCCTGGAGCCAAGGTGCAGTAGATAAATGTTTACCTGCCCGGATGTAACGTGTTGCATTCGTGTCGAACTCACAAGACGTCCTGGTTGGCCTAGATATGGAAAAACATTCAAGTGGGAGCCAGTGCTGTTCTCAGAGTCATAGCTGCTAGATACAGATCGGCCATTTCGTTTCTACAGAGAGAAGCAGCTGAAACACATGTCCCGCTTTAAACCAATAAGCAAGACTAAAAAAGGTATAGACTAGCCAATTTGAAGATAAGCGCTAGCTACTTGGGCTTTGTTTTGTTTAGTTCTATTCCGAGCCGGTCTAATTAAGCTTAATTTAATCTAGGCTGCCTTTAAACAGAGCACACAGAAAGAGAGAACAGACACTTTGGTTTTCAAAGTAGCCCCTGGGAAGGCCTCAGGAAGAGGGAATGAGACCAGCAAGTCAAGAGAAGAAATTAGCGCAAATTAAGAGTTTGTTTGTGGCGAATTTACATAAGATGAGTTTCTATTCTTGGCTCTCTTTTCTTCTTTTGGTTGTGTTTATTTCTCACTGGGAGGTTGTGTTGCTCAGAGAACGACAAAAAATAAAATACTGTCTTTTCTCTGGTAATGAGAATATGTGGCATTTCCTCAAATTAATTATGTCGCCGTGTCAACTTGTTCTGTTGATAACTTCAATTTTCTGACTGTCATTTCTCTTTGAACGTTAGGACGGGAAAAACAAAAGATTGATCACAGCTCACTGAAAGTGCTTCCAAAAGAAACTGTCATCTCTAGATTCCAGCCAGCGCAAACATTTCTTCTTTGCCATGATGCCCAGAAGTGAAATAAGAAGCCCCGGCCCTTCTTGCCGTAAACATTACCCACAAGCCAGTTCAGCCATGCATGCACACGATGGATGGCGTAGTCCGGCGCGCTACAATAAGTCACCCTAATGATCCCAGTTTAAAATAATGTCTGTTCTGGACCACAATGATGAAGAGAGGGTCTACTGACTCATTAGTATGGGGCTAAAGATAGATGACCCAGATATAGGGCCAAATACTGCTTCATCTTCATCTGAATCATTCTGTTTGAGACATGTGCTGTCCTGTACTGTGCTGTTTAGAGACACAGACAGTGGCCTATCCCAGAACTCTGGTGCTCTCTCCTCTATCATCCTCTCCCCTTCCCTCTCCTCTACCAATGCCACTCCTCTCCCCTTCGCTCTCCTCTTCCCCCTCTTCTACCATCTCCTCCCCCCCTTTCCCCATCCCTCTCTTCTACCATCCTCTTCCCTTCCCTCTCCTCTTCCATACCCTCTCCCCACTCTTCTACCATCTCCTTGCCCCTTCCCTCGCCTCTACCATCTCATATCCTCTTCCCTCTCTTCTACTATCTCCTCTCCCCTTCCATCTCCTCTCCCCTCTCCTCTACCATCTTCTATTCTCTTCCCTCATCTCCTCTTCTCTTCCCTCTCTTCTACCATCTCCTCTTCCCTCTCCCCTTCCTTCCATTCTCCCCTTCCCTCTCCTCAACCAT
The DNA here is from genome assembly GCF_021184085.1 of Oncorhynchus gorbuscha. Classification (NCBI taxonomy): domain Eukaryota; kingdom Metazoa; phylum Chordata; class Actinopteri; order Salmoniformes; family Salmonidae; genus Oncorhynchus; species Oncorhynchus gorbuscha. The sequence goes on from NC_060185.1 coordinate 79,134,819, forward strand.
CTTCTCTCCTCTTCCCTCTCATCTACCATCTCCTCTCCTCTATCATCTCCTCTTCCCTTCCCTCTCGTCTATCATCTCCTCTCCCCTCTCCCCTTTTGTCTACCATCTACTCTCCTCTTCCCTCTCCTCTTTCTGCTCCTGTGGTAACATAGCGGTGCCATGTACGTACTAAGCCGTTTGGCGGTTGGAAGGTTTTCCAAAGGCAGGTCCCAGTGTCATCGACGGAACAATGATAGAGCAGCCCAGTATTGACCGGCTCCACACTAAATCTTGGTAAAGAGCACTTAGCTCCCCTGCGTTAGCCACAGAAAGAAGATCTTTCAATGGCCATCAGTGGAGGCTTTCATCCCTGCCTGTATTAGCCACTGAAGCGACTCAGGCTGTGTCCCAAATGGCAGCCTATTCCCTATATAATGCACTACTTTTGACAAGGGCCTAAAGAGATAAAGGCAATAGCGTGCCATTTGGGACATAGCCTCTGTTCTTTGGTGATTTCCCCCCGCCCAAAGCCATTCAGCTGGAGACAGAGGAGGGCCAGGAGACGTGACAGGCCCCAGGTCTAATGTTGATGCATTGTGTATTCTATGTCCAGGGGAGTGTCTCCCATAGCAGTGATGTAAGGTGGTTGTTAAAACGCTGCCTGTGTAGAGAGAGAGGGTGTTCGAGTGCCTCCACAGTGGAAAATGAAATTCAAACAACTGTGTGTGTGTCTGGGTTAGGATAGTGTCTCTTTGTGCCTATGTGGGGTGTGTGTGCCTGCGTGGTGTGCATGTGTAAATATGTGTGTGGTGTGGTGTGTGTGTGGCGTGGTGTGTGTGTGGTGTGTGCGTGTGTGTGTGCGCTCCAGCACAGAATGGTGTCAGCCATGCAGTGTGACCTATGGCCGTTCCTGCTCTCGGACAATTTAGCTAGAGGAGAAACCAGACAGCCGGCCAGACTACTCTAATACCTAACACATCACACAAACCTCCACAGAATAGCTCTATGCCAGTTCATCCACTGTCAGTTTACTTCCATCAAATACAACATATGACTGTATACCAATACGCATCTTCAAGTTCATCAAAAAAACAAGTATTTGCATGTGGATGCAAGATGAAAATAAAAAGCAGATCTGTCATGTACAAACAGATACATGTCTGTTAACTTCGTATGGATCTCAAATGGCACCCTCCGTCTTCTTCCCATCATTCCAAGGCAAACGGAGGCAGTCTGGTTTCAATCTGTATTCGGCACCATGCACTCCTCCTTAAACACCAAAGGGATGGCATTCTTATCATTATGCAGCAGTGTCAACACAAGCTGTTCATAAATTCAATTTGCTATCTGTCATCGCCCTCCATGTTGGGGGGAAAAATACAGAGGGATCGATGGAGAACTACATTTCTGATGGTTCACATGCAGCCGCCGACAGCTCTGGAGGGAAGGGACCAAAACTGAGGAAAACGAGCAGAATTTAAGCAGAGAGTTTTGTCTGGTCTGAGTAGTGGTACATAATAAAAATAGGGTCCCAAAAGGCACCCTATTCCTTATTTAGTGCACTACTTTTGACCAACTCCCATAGGATTAAAATTCTTCAATAGAATTTGGTTGAACACAATTTGGTAGCCATTGCAGTGGCAAACATTACTAACGCTAATTCAGTATGTAACAATAATAATAATTATATATATATATACATACTATATGTCATAAAATAATGAAATAATTACATGGATAATAAGATAGTGTTTATGTCATCATTAGCAGCAAAGGCATGGTGTTCGCCAACAAGTCCTTTCTCTTTTGAACACAAGTGATTCTCCTAGCTAACCCGACAGTGTGTAAATCCATTGGTGGGTAGGGGGAATACTTGTCTTGTGTGTATGTGTGTTTTTGACCTGTGTGTGTCTATCTCTGTGTGTGTGTGTGTTTATGATTTACCTGTGTGTCTGTCTGTCTCTCCGTTTATGACTTGCCTGTGTGAGTATTATGTGTCTGTGTGTATGTTTGTGTGACTGTGAGTGTGTCTCTGTATTCTGTGTGTGTGTGTGTTTTGCTGCCCTCTCCGGTCTCCCCTGCTCCAGCCTTCTCAGTGACTGATCTCTTACTCTCATTTGCACTGTAATGAGCTGCAATAGGAGCTTGCAGCCCTGTGCTTGATGAGCTGAGACCACTCTGAAGGGAGAGCGCTGCTGCTCCTACTAGAGACTGCTCTCCCTCGCTACCTTGCCATTCTCACACTCCCTCTTTCTTTCTCTGTCCATCTCTCTCTTTCTCTTTCACTCTCTCTCGTTCTCTCTCACTCACTCGCTCTCTCTCTGTCCATCTCTCTCTTTCTATCCCCTATTCAGTCTCTCCCTTGCAATTCTCTTTCTCTCTCCTGCAACTCTCTCTTTCTCTGTCTCGATGGAAAACCAGAAGTAGACGAATGGAAAATGAAAACAACTACCTTTCTTTTCGAACACATTTTTGCCCAACCGTTGGGCTGCACAGTCACCTGCGTAATTAACCTGGTGCATTAGCCGTGAACAAAGCCTCTTGGTGGAGCGAGGGGAGCATGCTCTATGGCCAGGTGTATAGGCGGCATCTCTCTCTCTTTCTTTCTCTTTGTGTCTCTCTCTCTCTTCTCGTCTCTCTCTACTCTCACTTTCTCACTCTCATGAAGGAGGAAGAGGTTTGACTGAGCTGTCTCTCCTTCCCCCACTTCCTGTGGCTCCTAAGGCACCAACCAGCCAGACAGTCAGCTAGCCAGACAGTCAACCAGACAGTCAGCAAGACAGTAGCCAGTCAGCCAGACACTCAGCCAGCTAGCGATGACATTACTACCACAAAGGGCAGGGAGAACGTAGGTACCCACAGGACAGACACACACCACACCTGTAAGCTGTTCCCTCTCTCCTAGCCAAGCTTGACACAGAGAAAAACTTCCCACGCACACATACACAGATGACTGATTCACACTATAGGGCCTAACTGAGCAAAGTCACTCTGAATCGTAAGCTGAAAGGTTTGTTTGTCCCTAAAATAACATAATTGCAGACATCTGAATGGTGCTTTTTCTATTTATTTTCATGGATTAGTCAAGTGAAGTGTCCTGGTGTAAGATGTTTTTTTTTGACAGAGTGAACCTTTCTGTGCTATATTTGAGCAGAAAATACAGGCCCCTCTTGAGTGGAGGGGTGGTGGGAGGTCTCTTCTGTCTAATGAGGAAGATGGATCCTCCAGCAGATCCTTCTCAACTGTCTTACTGGAACAGCTTGATGTGCAAACCCACTCATGTCCTTAGTAATCGAATTAGGGATGCTCCCACATCCCTCCCTGGTCCGATGCGAATAGGAGTGCAAGGCTGACAAGCCTCAGGATGGCGCCAGGGGGTCGGGCGCCCAGGGAGGGTGGAGTGGGTCAGGACAAAGACCAGGGAAAAGGAGGAAGAGGAGGAGGGTCCTAGTGAGGTTTCCACTGGCTTTAACACAAGATGGCCCCTTATCACAGAACCAGAGAGAGAGAGGGATGAGAAAGAATGAGAGGGATGTCGGCAGGGAAGGAGATGAAAGTGGATTAGCCACCGCGGCGATTTGCATTTGTGGCATGGAGACGAAAGCCCCAGTGATGCCCCGAATAGCTGGATGCATGAATAAGTGAACAAACAAAAACTGAAATAAACCCCCTTCCATCTGGATCGGTGGGCTGCAGCAGCAGTGAGACCACATGTGAAGCTGGGGTAGGAGAGAACCAGTAAAGCTACATGTAATGAAGGGAATAGATAGGCACCACTACTACTACTACTTCTACTACTATAGCCTCCAACCTTCTTTACAAGGGCTCATATTTATTAGGGCACACTATGGAAAATGTCATAGATCGATTTGCAATGGAGAAAAAAATAATTTCTTATATTGGGCAAGGCCAGCTAGTGCCTCCCTGTTTCAGTCTGTTTTCTACTGTGTGGTGCCTAATGAACAGAGCCAAGCATCCGTCCCTAGGAGGGGTGCGTCACTTGAGTGGGTTGAGTCACTGACGTGATCTTCCTGTCTGGGTTGGCGTCCCACCTTGGATTGTGCCGTGGCGGAGATATTTGTGGGCTATACTCGGCCTTGTCTCAGGATGGTAAGTTGGTGGTTGAAGATATCCCTCTAGTGGTGTGGGTGCTGTGGCAAAGTGGGTGGGGTTATATCCTGCCTGTTTGGCCCTGTCCGGGGATATCATCGGATGGGGCCACAGTGTCTCCTGACCCCTCCTGTGTTAGCCTCCAGTATTTATGCTGCAGTACTTTATGTGCCAGGGGGCTAGGGTCAGTCTGTTATATCTGGAGTACTTCTCCTGTCTTATCCGGTGTCCTGTGTGAATTTAAGTATGCTCTCTCTAATACTCTCTTTCTTTCTCTCTCTCGGGGGACCAGAGCCCTAGGACCATGCCTCAGGACTACCTGGCATGATGACTCCTTACTATCCCCAGTCCACCTGGCCATGCTGCTGCTCCAGTTTCAACTGTTCTGCCTGCGGCTATGGAACCCTGACCTGTTCACCGGACGTGCTACCTGTCCCAGACCTGCTGTTTTCAACTCTATAGAGACAGCAGGAGTGGTAGAGATGCTCTTAATGATCGGCTATGAAAAGCCAACTGACATTTACTCCTGAGGTGCTGACTTGTTGCACCCTCGATAACTACTGTGATTATTATTATTTGACCATGCTGGTCATTTATGAACATTTGAAAATCTTGGCAATGTTCTGTTATAATCTCCACCCGGCACAGCCAGAAGAGGACTGGCCACCCCTCATAGCCTGGTTCCTCTCTAGGTTACTTCCTAGGTTTGGGTTTTTCTAGGGAGTGTTTCCTAGCCACTGTGCTTCTACACCTGCATTGCTTGCTGTTTGGGGTTTTAGGATGGGTTTCTGTACAGCACTTTGAGATATCAGCTGATGTAAGAAGGGCTATATAAATACATTTGATTTGATTTAGTTGAGTAGTTCCAATGGATCAGTAGGTTAGAGTATTGTCCTGGCTAAACCAGGGTTGTGCGTTCAATTGCCACATAGGCAACGAACTGAAAATGTGACTCTGTCAATGTCGACAGTTTGTTGAGTAAGCTGATTTGGATAAAAGTGTCAGCTGTATGACCATATATATCATTATAAACTGGGTGGTTTGAGACCTGAATGCTGATTGGCTGACAGCCGTGGTCTATCAGACCATAGACCACGGGTATGACAAAACATTTGTTTTAATTAAGTTGGTAGCCAGTTTATAATACCAATAAGGTACCTCAGGAGTTTGTGGTATATGGCCGATATACCACGTCTCAGGGCTGTATCCAGGCACTCAGCATTGCGCCGTGCAAAAGAACAGCCCTTAGCCGTGGTATATTGGCCATATACCACACCCCTTCTGGCCTTATTGCCTAATTATAGCCCCTGCATCCACTAGCTCACGGTAGACGACTGTCCAATAGTATAGGCAAGTTTGTGACGCAGGGGGAGAGTTGAGATAACTCTGTACAACTTCCATAGCTGTCTGCCATCCATCCAGAAAACATCTCCCTGTCATCATTCTCTCTCTGAGTGGCACACTTATCATCCCTTGCCTTCCATTTCGTTCCGGTGAGATACCATCTTCTCTGACTCCAATCCCGTTCTTGTAGTCAGCTACTTTGGTGGCGGGTAAATGGATTTGACAATGCAATTTGGATGGGCTTTGTAGTAAGCATAATTATGTCTGATTGACTGGAAAGTGACTCTGAGGTCCAGATCGTGAAGTGTCTTGAATTGATCAGGGAGACGAACCAGCCATGCCTGCATGAGGAAATGCAATGATTTAATGAGATTTAACTGTGTTGCGTTTCTGTTTTTCTTCTTTCTTCCGGCGTCATATGTTTACACGAGGAAGGAGGATTGGAGTGGATATGTCACCAATGAGTGATAATAGACACACCTATGGGGGGGGGCATTCTCTGTACTGTATCCTCTCATTCAGAATCATTTTTCTGACCTGAGAGAAAACCAGACAAAATTAAGTCAGACAGATTGAAATTATTAGACGCTTAAAGTACTACTAATAATTCGGCCTCTCTCTCCACACACAGACCAAACGTTACTTTTTTTTTTTAATTAAAAAATTGATACAGCAGACTCAGACAAAAAACTCAGAGGGAGAGAAGAGGCAATAGTTAATATTATCTGGCAATTAAATAATTATTGTCACATAATCAAAGGGTTTCTGGGTTCTTCACAATCTGGATGGCACATTGTGTCAAACATGATTTTGATAGAAATGCATTGAAAACAATGTGTGGCGTGTAAGTCTGGTAGAACATTGATAAGGTAGTGGCTTATTGTGTCGCCTTGGCTGACAGAAATACATTTCACACTAAATCAGATGGAGTAAATCCTTGCATGACAATTGTTTATGTAAGACAAGCCAGCCAACTCTCTTTCCACCCCGTCGAGGTTCTAGGGGCCCAGACACAGACAGTGTGCGTCCCAATGGAACCCTTTCCCCTATATAGGTAATAGTGTGTTATTTGGGAAGCAGAGACAGTCACAGTCAGTCACATTCACACACACAGCCAATCACCGCCTTAGGGCACAGTCAGATCCTCCAAGATGATACGAACGCAATCTAATATGGCGTTATTTATTAAGTTGATAGGCTACAGCAGATAAACCCGATGAAGCCCAATGCCCTTGTTGATGCCTTTCAAGGTAATTACAAAATCACAAATTCACAATGGCTACTTCCCAAATGGACCCCTACTCCCTATATAGTGCACTACTTTGACCAGAGCCATATGGGATGCAGTCAATGCCATCCGTCACGTGCATGAGGAATGGCTTGCTTCCAACCCGCGCCTCTCCCCCGAATCCCTGTGGCTTTGGAATGTAATGTAGTGTTATTTAAAGAGGATGCTGCCTTGCTGACAGCCGGCGTTAATAACACAGGCAGAAGTGACAAGGAAGCAGCGGCCATCGTATGCAGATGTGGTAGGGTCCTTTCTTCACACGTCCCCAATGAGGAACAACATACACACACACACATACAGTCAGAGACACACACATACACACACTGACTAACTGTTAGCGCACAAAGAAACAAATGTTTTCACACACACATACAGAGAGAGACACTCACAAAAGGAGACGCACACACACCAGTGTCATGATAATCTCTAAATTAAATTCATGGATTAAATATGCAGGAGCGGGAATCTCGGAGCTGGATGCCATATATCCTCAGTGTTTCCCCTATATGCACTTAGTAGCAGCGGTGCACCACTGCAAAAAAAATGTATATAGTAATAATTATAATGTAGCGCTCCCCCTATGGAAAACACTGATCCTAATCATATTGCCGTTTGTCCCTGTTCATCAGTCTGGACACTCTAAAAATGTCTTCCAATATTCACACCAACGTACAAATTATTATGAAGCAATGTCTTGGAACTATAAGCACTATGCTAGTGTTGACATTGCAACATAACCCCACGTCACCCCGCTCCTCCGCTCTCTCCACTGGCTTCCAGTTGAAGCTCGCATCCGCTACAAGACCATGGTGCTTGCCTACGGAGCTGTGAGGGGAACGGCACCTCAGTACCTCCAGGCTCTGATCAGGCCCTACACCCAAATAAGGGCACTGCGTTCATCCACCTCTGGCCTGCTCGTCTCCCTACCACTGAGGAAGTACAGTTCCCGCTCAGCCCAGTCAAAACTGTTCGCTGCTCTGGCTCCCCAATGGTGGAACAAACTCCCTCACGACGCCAGGACAGCGGAGTCAATCACCACCTTCCGGAGACACCTGAAACCCCACCTCTTTAAGGAATACTTAGGATAGGATAAAGTAATCCTTCTCACCCCCCTCCCCCCTTAAAATATTTAGATGCACTATTGTAAAGTGGCTGTTCCACTGGATGTCATAAGGTGAATGCACCAATTTGTAAGTCGCTCTGGATAAGAGCGTCTGCTAAATGACTTAAATGTAAAATGTAAATGTATAACCTCAGTCTCAGCCGATAACATAGTTTCCCACCAGGTCTAATCTTTCAGTTGCTATACTTTGTCCTTCCTCTAAAAATATAATATAAAGCTATACAGGATGTCTACGATCAGTCTATTATCTCTCAATGATCTTCCTGGGAACGTCCTCTTTTAAGGAAATGGTGTGCTGTTATGTCAAGGTGAGCAGTTGTTCATCTTATTTTGAACTCTGAATTGAACAAGAGAGAGGTTCGATTCAACATCACTTGAGCTGGTATACAGTAAACATTGATATCAGTGAATAGCCTAAACCACCTCAGCCAAAAGCCAAAGCCTCCCTCTCAATTGTTGATGAAATTCCCCCAGCGCAGAGAATTGTATGAAACTGAATTCTGCCAGTGCCTGCAAGCTGTTGCAAAAGTCGATTGGACTGGATGAGTGGATTTTAATTTGCACTGTGAAGAATGATCACTTGCAGGTAAAAGTGAATTAGGAAAAAAACATCTGTGAGCCTCCAACTACCTGTGTATTTTATAAATGGCTGGAATAGTTTGGTAAATAACGGTTTTGTTTGAAAAATTGTGATTTGTTGTCATTGTCCTAATTCCCTATATAGCAACACAAATATTTAATAAAATACAAGTATGATAACACAACAAGGAAAGCAAATACTGTGCGCTAGGCAGCTAAGTAGCTAGGCAGCTAGGTAGCTAGGTAACTAAGTAGCTAGGAAGCTAGGTAACTAAGTAGCTAGGCAGCTAAGTAGCTAGGTAGCCAAGGAACTAGGCAGCTAGGCATAAATATGAAATAAAATGTATTGGTCACATACACATATTTAGCAGATGTTATTGCGGGTGAGGCAAAATGATTGTGCTCCTAGAAAGTATCTAACAATTCACAACAATTAGCAGAAATCTAAAAGTAAAATAATGGAATTAAGAAATATATAAATATTAGATTGAGCATTATAGGAGTGGCATTGACAAAACATACAGAATACAGTATGTACATATGAGATGAGAAAAGCAGTATGTAAACAGATTGGAAACCCAAATTGGTCTACACGGACATGTTCTGGCCTGGTTTAGGTCTTATCTGTCGGAAAGATATCAGTTTGTCTCTGTGAATGGTTTGTCCTCTGACAAATCAACTGTACATTTCGGTGTTCCTCAAGGTTCTGTTTTAGGACCACTATTGTTTTCACTATATATTTTACCTCTTGGGGATGTTATTCGAAAACATAATGTAAACTTTCACTGCTATGCGGATGACACACAGCTGTACATTTCAATGAAACACGGTGAAGCACCAAAATTGCCCTCGCTAGAAGCATGTGTTTCAGACATAAGGAAGTGGATGGCTGCAAACTTTCTACTATTAAACTCGGACAAAACAGAGATGCTTGTTCTAGGTCCCAAGAAACAAAGAGATCTTCTGTTGAATCTGACAATTAATCTTAATGGTTGTACAGTCGTCTCAAATAAAACTGTGAAGGACCTCGGCGTTACTCTGGACCCTGATCTCTCTTTTGAAGAACATATCAAGACCATTTCGAGGACAGCTTTTTCCATCTACGTAACATTGCAAAAATCAGAAACTTTCTGTCCAAAAATGATGCAGAAAAATTAATCCATGCTTTTGTCACTTCTAGGTTAGACTACTGCAATGCTCTTTTTCCGGCTAAATAAAGCACTAAATAAACTTCAGTTAGTGCTAAATACGGCTGCTAGAATCCTGACTAGAACCAAAAATTTGATCATATTACTCCAGTGCTAGCCTCTCTACACTGGCTTCCTGTCAAAGCAAGGGCTGATTTCAAGGTTTTACTGCTAACCTACAAAGCATTACATGGGCTTGCTCCTACCTACCTCTCTGATTTGGTCCTGCCGTAATACCTATACGTACGCTACGGTCACAAGACGCAGGCCTCCTAATTGTCCCTAGAATTTCTAAGCAAACAGCTGGAGGCAGGGCTTTCTCCTATAGAGCTCCATTTTTATGGAACGGTCTGCCTACCCATGTCAGAGACGCAAACTCGGTCTCAACCTTTAAGTCTTTACTGAAGACTCATCTCTTCAGTGGGTCATATGATTGAGTGTAGTCTGGCCCAGGAGTGGGAAGGTGAACGGAAAGGCTCTGGAGCAACGAACCGCCCTTGCTGTCTCTGCCTGGCCGGTTCCCCTTTTTCCACTGGGATTCTCTGCCTCTAACCCTGTTACGGGGGCTGAGTCACTGGCTTGCTGGGGCTCTCTCGTGCCGTCCCTGGGGGGTGCGTCACCTGGGTGGGTTGATTCACTGTTGTGGTCGGCCTGTCTGGGTTTCCCCCTTTGGGTTGTACCGTGTCGGAGATCTTTGTGGGCTATACTCGGCCTTGTCTCAGGATGGTAAGTTGGTGGTTGTAGATTTCCCTCTAGTGGTGTGGGGGCTGTGCTTTGGCAAAGTGGGTGGGGTTATATCCTTCCTGTTTGGCCCTGTCCGGGGTGTCCTCGGATGGGGCCACAGTGTCTCCTGACCCCTCCTGTCTCAGCCTCCAGTATTTATGCTGCAGTAGTTTATGTGTCGGGGGGCTAGGGTCAGTTTGTTTATCTGGAGTACTTCTCCTGTCCTATTCGGTGTCCTGTGTAAATCTAAGTGTGCGTTCTCTAATTCTCTCCTTCTCTCCTTCTTTCTCTCTCTCGGAGGACCTGAGCCCTAGAACCATGCCCCAGGACTACCTGACATGATGACTCCTTGCTGTCCCCAGTCCACCTGGCCATGCTGCTGCTCCAGTTTCAACTGGCCTGGGCCCTAGGACCATGTCCCAGGACTACCTGACATGAGGACTCCTTGCTGTCCCCAGTCCACCTGGCCATGCTCCTGCTCCAGTTTCAACTGTTCTGCCTTACTATTATTCAACCATGCTGGTCATTTATGAACATTTGAACATCTTGGCCACGTTCTGTTATAATCTCCACCCGGCACAGCCAGAAGAGGACTGGCCACCCCACATATGCTCTCTCTAATTCTCTCTTTCTTTCTCTCTCTCGGAGGACCTGAGCCCTAGGACCGTGCCCCAGGACTACCTGACATGATGGCTCCTTGCTGTCCCCAGTCCACCTGACTGTGCTGCTGCTCCAGTTTCAACTGTTCTGCCTTATTATTATTTGACCATGCTGGTCATTTATGAACATTTGAACATCTTGGTCATTTTCTGTTATAATCTCTACCCGGCACAGCCAGAAGAGGACTGGCCACCCCACATAGCCCGGTTCCTCTCTAGGTTTCTTCCTAGGTTTTGGCCTTTCTAGGGAGTTTTTCCTAGCCACCGTGCTTTTACACCTGCATTGTTTGCTGTTTGGGGTTTTAGGCTGGGTTTCTGTACAGCACTTTGAGATATCAGCTGATGTACGAAGGGCTATATAAATAAATTTGATTTGATTTGATTAAACATTATTAGAGTGACTAGTGTTCCACTATTAAAGTGGCCAGTGATTTCAAGTCTATGTACACTGCTCAAAAAAATAAAGGGAACAATTAAACAACACAATGTAACTCCAAGTCAATCACACTTTTGTGAAATCAAACTGTCCACTTAGGAAGCAACACTGATTGACAATACATTTCACATGCTGTTGTGCAAATGGAATAGACAACAGGTGGAAATTATAGGCAATTAGCAAGACACCCCCAATAAAGGAGAGGTTCTACAGGTGGTGACCACAGACCACTTCTCAGTTCCTATGCTTCCTGGCTGATGTTTTGGTCACTTTTGAATGCTGGCGGTGCTTTCACTCTAGTGGTAGCATGAGATGGAGTCTACAACCCACACAAGTGGCTCAGGTAGTGCAGCTCATCCAGGATGGCACATCAATGCGAGCTGTGGCAAGAAGGTTTGCTGTGTCTGTCAGCGTAGTGTCCAGAGCATGGAGGCACTACCAGGAGACAGGCCAGTACATCAGGAGACGTGGAGGAGGCCATAGGAGGGCAACAACCCAGCAGCAGGACCGCTACCTCCGCCTTTGTGCAAGGAGGAGCACTGCCAGAGCCCTGCAAAATGATCTCCAGCAGGCCACAAATGTGCATGTGTCTGCTCAAACGGTCAGAAACAGACTCCATGAGGGTGGTATGAGGGCCCGACGTCCACAGGTGGGGGTTGTGCTTACAGCCCAACACCGTGCAGGACGTTTGGCATTTGCCAGAGAACACCAAGATTGGCAAATTTGCCCTGTGCTCTTCACAGATGAAAGCAGGTTCACACTGAGCACATGTGACAGACGTGACAGTCTGGAGACGCCGTGGAGAACGTTCTGCTGCCTGCAACATCCTCCAGCATGACCGGTTTGACGGTGGGTCAGTCATGGTGTGGGGTGGCATTTCTTTGGGGGCCGCACAGCCCTCCATGTGCTCGCCAGAGGTAGCCTGACTGCCATTAGGTACCGAGATGAGATCCTCAGACCCCTTGTGAGACCATATGCTGGTACGGTTGGCCCTGGGTTCCTCCTAATGCAAGACAATGCTAGACATCATGTGGCTGGAGTGTGTCAGCAGTTCCTGCAAGAGGAAGGCATTGATGCTATGGACTTGCCCGCCCGTTCCCCAGACCTGAATCCAATTGAGCACATCTGGGATATCATGTCTCGCTCCATCCACCAACGCCACGTTGCACCACAGACTGTCCAGGAGTTGGCGGATGCTTTAGTCCAGGTCTGGGAGGAGATCCCTCAGGAGACCATCCGTCACCTCATATGGAGCTTGCCCAGGCGTTGTAGGGAGGTCATACAGGCACGTGGAGGCCACACACACTACTGAGCCTCATTTAGACTTGTTTTAAGGACATTACATTAAAGTTGGATCAGCCTGTAGTGTGGTCTTCCACTTTAATTTTGAGTGTGACTCCAAATCCAGACCTCCATGGGTTGCTAAATTTGATTTCCATTGATCATTTTTGTGTGATTTTGTTGTCAGCACATTCAACTATGTAAAGAAAAAAGTATTTAATAAGAATATTTCATTCATTCAGATCTAGAATGTGTTATTTTAGTGTTCCCTTTATTCTTTTGAGCAGTGTATATAGGGCAGCAGCCTCTAAGGTGCAGGGTTGTGTAACCGGGTGGAAACCAGCTAGTGATGGCTATTTAACAGTCCGATGACCTTAAGATAGAAGCTGTTTTACAGTCTCTCGGTCCCAACTTTGATCCACCTGTACTGACCTCGCCTTCTGGATGATAGCGGGGTGAACTGGACCTGGCTCGGGTGGTTGATGTCCTTGATTATCTTTTTGGCCTTCCTGTGACATCGGGTGCTGGAGGTGTCCTGGAGGGCAGGCAGTTTGCCCCCGGTGATGCATTGGGCAGACCGCACCACCCTCTGGAGAGCCCTGCGGTTGCGGGTGGTGCAGTTGCTGTACAGGCTGTGGTAGAGCCCAACAGGATGCTCTCAATTATGCATCTGTAAAAGTTTGTGAGGGTTTTAGGGGCCAAGCCACATTTCTTCAGCCACCTGAGGTTGAAGAGGCGCTGTTGTGCCTTCTTCAATACTTTTTCGGTGTGGGTGGACCATTTCAGATCGTCAGTGATGTGTATGCCGAGGAACTTTAAGCTTTCCACCTTCTCCACTGTAGTCCTGTTGATGTAGTTGGTCTAAGTAATACAGGACACAACGTACAGCCATTGTTAAGGTAGCAAGTTGTAACCAGAATGCTTTTCAGCTGGGAATGTCTTTAGGTTTTATAATTCACCTCAAATGTTTTCAAAATGATGTACCGTTTATCTCTTTAACCAATGATAAAGTGATCTATTCCCATTCTCTGTGCATATTATATGCATGTCATAATACTATATAAGCTAACATACAGACCACACAGGAGAATGAACACATCGAATTAACATACAGGTATGCTCTCTCTCGCCCTAACGCGCGCTAGCTGTCACTGTCACACACCACCATCAATCCACTTCCTCCTCACACCGCTCTGTCACTCTTGTGTTACTGTCGGCCCTGGCAACGGCAAAAACATCTCCGGCTCCCCGGAGCATGGCACGTGCTGCTAATGGAGATTGGCACATATGCACAATCAGCATTCAAGACGACACAAGCCTGAACCTGTTAGCTCGGTAGAGAGATTGAGAACGACGTGGATGAGGTATGCTACTGTATAGTAACATGTGAATAATCAGCATAAGTAGAATAGAAATGTATACAAATGTATATCAAAGCCACCGGTGGTTCTATTGTAATACCGGTGGTCTATTGTACCTTTTTGCTGTAACATATATTTTATGTGAAAAGCAAGACACCAACTTATTTTTCTTGGAGACATGCAGTCTCTTCAAGCTGAAAAGCAGAAAGGGAGAATGCATAAATAGACGTTAGTGTCCATCGTTGTCAACATTCACAGTTGTTCTCTCTTTACAGAGCTACGGAGGCATCCTCTTCCTTAATCTAATAGGGCCAGTGAACTGAGCAAGCTTACTAGATGGGCTGTCTTCAGCAAAAGTGATGCTTTTTGAAATGGTTGCACTCAGTCAATCTTGAACAGTGCCTTGTAATAATAAAATAACAAATGAAAAGCAAATGACACAATCGTCTCATTATACAACCGGTGAAAAGACTGAAAACATCTCGACTTACTTAGTCTCTGACTATATGTAAACACGGTGTCCACGCCGCTTAGAGAGATTAGGAAGATTGCTGCCTTGCTTTTACTAATATATCCAGAATCATTTCAAACAAATGGTGTGCTGTTATGTGAAGGTGAGCAGTTGTTCATCTTATTTTGAACTCTGCATTGAACAAGAGAGAGATTCGATTCAACATCACTTGAGCTGGTACACAGTAAACATTGATAACAGTGAATAGCCTAAACCACCTCAGCCAAAAGCCAAAGCCTCCCTCTCAATTGTTGATGACATTTCCCCAGAGAATAGAATTGAATGAAACTGAATTCTGCCAGTGCCTGCAAGCTGTTGCAAAAATGGATTGGACTGGATGAGTGGTTTTTAATTTGCACTGTGAGGAATGCTCACTTGCAGGTAAAAGTGAATTAGGAAAAAATAATCTGTGAGCCTCCAACTATTGGAGTATTTTATAAATGGCTGGAATAGTTTGGGAACTATTGGTTTTGTTTGAAAACTGTGGTTTGTTTTCATCCTCCTAATTCCCTGTAGAGCTATATAAATATCTATTTTTAAATGAAGTATGATCACACAACAAAAGAACTGCTGAGCAAATACTGTGTGCTAGGTAGCCAAGCAGCTCGCTTGGTAGTTAAGTAGCTAGGCAGCTAGACATAAGTGGGTCATTGTAATACATGACACAACATACAGCCATTGTTATTGTTGCAAGTTGTGACAAAAAAGATTTTCAGTCCAGAATACATTGCCTTGCAAAAGTATTAATCCCCTTGGCGTTTTTCCTATTTCGTTGCATTACAACCTGTAATTTAAATAGATTTTTATTTGGATTTCATGTAATGTACATAATAATCAAAATTGGTGAAGTGAGAAAAAAAGAAAAGCAAGAAAAGTGGTGCGTGCATATGTATTCACCCCCTTTGCTAAGAAGCAAGATGTAATAAGTCACATTATAAGTTAAATAAAGTCACCTGTGTGCAATCTAAGTGTCACATGATCTGTCACATGATCTCAGCATGTTTACACCTGTTCTGAAAGACCCCAGAGTCTGCAACACCACTAAGCAAGAGGCACCATGAAGCCCAAGGAGCTCTCCAAACAGGTCAGGGACAAAGTTGTGGAAAAGTACAGAACAGGTTTGGGTCATAAAAAAATATCTGAAACTTTGAACATCCCACGGAGCACCATTAAATCCATTATTTAAAAAATGTAAGAATATGGCACCACAACAAACCTGACAAGAGAGGGCCGCACACCAAAACTCACAGATCAGAAAGGCAACAAAGAGACCAAAGATTACCCTGAAGGAGCTGCAAAGCTCCACAGCGGAGATTGGAGAATCTGTCCATAGGACCACTTTAAGCCGTAGACTCCACAGAGCTGGGCTTTACGGAAGAGTGGCCAGAAAAAAATACATTGCTTAAGAAAAAAAAGCAAACACGTTTGCTTTCGCCAAAAGGCTTGTGAGAGTCTCCCCAAACATATGGAAGGTACTCTGGTCAGATGAGACTAAAATTGAGCTTTTTGGCTATCAAGGAAAACGCTACGTCTGGCGCAAACCCAACACCTCTCATCACCATGAGAACACCATCCCAACAGGGAAGCATGCTGTCAGCAGCATCATGCTGTCAGGATGTTTTTCATAGGCAGGGACTGGGAAATTGGTCAGAATTGAAGGAATGATGGCTGGTGCAAAATACAGGGAAATACCTGAGGGAAACCTGTTTCAGTCTTCAAAGAGATTTGAGACTGGGATGGAGGTTCACCTTCCAGTAGGACAATGACCCTAAGCATACTGCTAAAGCAACACTCAAGTGGTTTAAGGGGAAACATTTAAATGTCTTGGAATGGCCTAGTCAAAGCCCAGACCTCAATACAATTGAGAATCTGTGGTATGACTTAAAGATTCCTGTACACCAGCGGAATCCATCCAACTTGAAGGAACTGGAGAAGTTTTGGCTTGAAAGAAAATATAATATGCCATTTAGCAGACGCTTTTATCCAAAGCGACTTACAGTCATGTGTGCATACATTCTACGTATGGGTGGTCCCGGGAATCGAACCCACTACCCTGGCGTTACAAGCGCCATGCTCTACCAACTGAGCTACAGAAGGACCACATTGAAGAATGGTCAAAAACCCCAGTGGCTTGGGGGGGTGAATAGTTGTGCACGCTCAAGTTTTCTGTTTTTCTTTCTTATTTCTTGTTTGTTTCACAATAACACATATTTTGCATCTTCAAAGTGGTAGGAATGTTGTGTAAATCAAATGATACAAACCCCTAACAAATCTTTAATTCCACGCTGTAAGGAAACAAAATAGGAAAAATGCTAAGGGTGTGATTACTTTTGCAAGCCACTGTATGTCTTAGGTTCCATAATTCACTTCATATGTCTTCAAGATGTTTATCTATTTAACCAACAATACAGTTTTCTATTCCCATTCTCAGTGCATATTACATGTACAGTGCCTTCAGAAAGCATTCACACCCCTTGACTTTTTCCACATTCTGTTATGTTACAGCCTGAATTTAAAATGGACTAAATTGAGATTTTGTTTTACTCGCCTACACACAATACCCCATAATGTCAAAGTGGAATTATGTTTTTAGATTTATTATTTTTATTTTTTTTTTTTTCAAATTACTAACAAATGAAAACCTGAAATGTCTTGAGTTATTAAGTATTCAACCACAAATACCTCTCAAAGAAGGGCACGTATTGGTAGATAATAAATATATATATTTTTTAAAACAGACATTGAATATCCTTTTGAGCATGGTGAAGTTATTAATTACACTTTGGATGGTGTATCAATACACAGAGTCACTACAACGATACAGGCATCCTTCCTAACTCAGTTGCGAGAGAAACTAAACCCCTCAGGGATTTCCCCATGAGGCCAATGGTGACTTTAAAACAGTTACAGAGTTTAATAGCTGTGATAGGAGAAAACTGAAGATGGATCAACAACATTGTAGTTACGCCACAATACTCACCTAAATGACAGAATGAAAAGAAGGAAACCTGTGCAGAAAAATATTCCAAAACATCCATCCTGTTTGCAATAAGGCACTAAAGTAAAACTGCAAAAAAACTGACAAAGAAATGTACTTTATGTCCTGAATACAAAATACTATTTCAAGGGGCAAATCCAAAACAACATATCACTGAGTACCACTCTTCATATTTTCAAATATACACCAGAGTTGCTTACCAAGACGACATTGAATGATCCTGGCCTAGTTACAGTTTGAACTTAAAGTGTCTTGAAAATCTATGGCAAGACTTGAAAATGGCTGTCTAGCAATGATCAACAACCAACTTGACAGAGCTTGAAGAATTAATATTGCACAATTCAGGCATGCAAAGCTCTCAGAGGCTTACCCAGAACGATTCACAGTTGTAGTAATCACTGCCCAAGATGATTCTAACATGCATTGACTCAGGGGTGTGAATACTGACAGTACCAGTCAAAAGTTTGGACACACCTAGTCATTCCAGGTTTTTTTTTTTTTTTTACTATTTTCTACATTGCAGAATAATACTGAAGATATCAACACTATGAAATAACACATATGGAAGGTAGGGGTGGTATGCAGAAGATGGTATTTTACCAAACAGGGCTAAATCCATATTATGGCAAGAACAGCTCAAATAAACAAAGAGAAACGACAGTCCATCATTACTTTAAGTCATGAAGGTCAGTCAATGCTGAACATTTCAAGAACTTTGAAAGTTCCTTCAAGTGCAGTCGCAAAAACCATCAAGCGCTATGATAAAACTGGCTCTCATGAGGAACGCCACAGGAAAGGAAGACGCAGAGTTACCTCTGTTCCAGAGAACAAGTTCATTAGAGTTACCAGCTTCAGAAATCAGCAATTAACTGCACCTCAGATTGCAGCCCAAATAAATGCTTCACAGAGTTCAAGTAACAGACATCTAAACATCAACTGTTCAGAGGAGACTGCGTGAATCGTGGTTAAATTGCTGCAAAGAAAACACTAGAAGAGGACACCAATAATAAGAAGAGACTTCATGGGCTAAGAAACACATGGACATTAGACCGGTGGAAATCTGTCCTTTTGTCTGAGGAGTCCAAATTTGAGATTTTTGGTTCCAACCGCCATGTCTTTGTGAGACGCATATTAGGTGAACGGATTATCTCTGTGTGTGTAGTTCCCACCATGAAGCATGGAGGAGGAATGGAAAGGCAAAGAGGGATACCTAGTCAGTTGTCCAACTGAATGTATTCAACTGAAATGTGTCTTCCGCATTTAACCCAACCCCTCTGAATTAGAGAGGTGCGGGGGGCTGCCTTAATTGTGATGTTTTCACTATTATTCTATAATGTAGAAAATAGTTTTTTTTTTTTTAAACCTTGAATGCGTGTCCAAACTTTTGACTGGTACTCTATTTAAATTAGATATCTGTATTTAATTTTCAATAATTGTACAAACATTTTAAAAAACACTGTCATTATGAGGTATTGTGTGTAGGTAGATGTGTGAGAAAAAAATTAAACGTAATCCATTTCAATTCAGGCTGTAAGACAACAAATGTGAAATAAGTCAAGGGGTATGAATATTTTCTGAAGGTCCTGTATGTCATAATACTATATAATGTAAGCTAACATCCAGACCAAACAGGAGAATGAACATATCAAATTACGGTGGTCATTCTTTTAATCCTTTTTAAATAAAGTGTGTTGTGATTTATGTGAAATGTAAATTAATCTGACTAGGCTTTGTATTTACTAGCAGATATCTGCTTTGTTATTACGAAACATGTTCAAATGACTTCGTAACTTGTTGAATTGTTCCAATGTGTCCCCTATGCCATGTCACATTGTGCTCAAACCAGAGTAATATGTGCTTCCAGGCCCCATTCAGACCTAAGTGGATTTGACTGGGGACACACATCCACATGTGGGCACGGACACTGGCTGAGACCAGGATACTGACCCTGTCTGATGCCAGCCGGGCACAGGTGTCACCAATGCCCACTTTTCCACTCCCCTACTCCTTCTGATGGTTAAAACATCAATGATATTCAACTTCTAAATAAAGTGTGTTTTAACTTCAACAGACCTGTGTGTTTTCCCCATTAGAATGTCCAATCCAGTCATTTCCGTGCCCCCCCCCTCTCTCTTTCTCTCTCTCGCTTTCTTTCTCCCCCTTCCTCCCCCTACTTTCCTCCCTCTCCCACCCTTCCTCTCTCCCTCCACCCTTCTCTCTTCCTACCCCCCTCTCTCTTTCTCCCTCCTCCTCCTTCTCGCTCTGCAGGCTGTGTCTGAACACTCTCTGTGACATTGTTTCATATCTGCCGGCCTAATAAATACCCTGCTGGGATGAAACATCTTTTCCTATTAGAGACAGAAGGATTACGGCAGATCTAGGCTCTATTTTACAGCAGCGTTGGCTCACCCGTTCACTTGCAGCCGGGGTAAAGCAATTTGGGTTGAATGGTGAACATCTGGTTAGTCCAAGAGAATATGGGAATCCACTTAGGGCAAATTAAAACAAATGGAGAGAAGCACGTAATGATTTCATAAGCAATTTCCCATATTAGTATTTCTAATACTTCACAATGAAAACAGATTTAGCCCGACTCTTGTCTCGCGCATCAATCACGGGCGTTCCAGGAAGTACTCGCTGACTGAACTCACAGAAGGGCATATTCTCAAGTTTCACTCGTGTGCCATTTCCTAAAAGCATTTGTCGATCAGCCTCTTCCCCCACCCTACCACCACCACCATACTCTTAAAGCTAAATTTATTAAATTGTCATTAAATATGCATTTCATTGTTAATCATTTGCATGTGAAGAGGATTAGTTCATAATTTGCAAAATGAATTAAATCTATCTCTTTACCAAAATAGCCCCTTGAAATGACATTAAACACCATGGTAGGATCCATCAAATTTTAGAATGAATGAATGCATAAATCCATAGAAAATATACATTGAAAAGCTTAATTTACATGTATGTCATTCCAGGAAAATAATGGCCATATGTTCGTGCCAGCTGGCTGTGAGAAGATATTTGCCTGCAATAAAGGTGTTGAAAGTGTAAATGTATTATCACAAAGTATTATTTGGAATTAAATACATGTCCAAGAAAATGTGTTATATCAAAAGTAGAGATATATTCTAGCTCTATAACCGGCCCACCCATGCAACATTAATGCTGAAAATGGTTGGATATGATTGGTAAATGGTTTTGAAGAATAAAATATTATCTGCCTCAGAAACCATACACTGCCTTATCTTCCCCAACTTTTTATTAAAACATGTTTGATGCCGGGCCATAAAATATGGATGTAAGGCATCCAACTCACTAACTCCAGCAAACTGTTGAAGTACACATAGAATTTTTCAACAGTGCCGTCAATGAGGCCTGCTGGTGATGAGTGTGGATAGCAAGGCTAGCCGAGGAGCCTCTCACACCCAAGGCTGTCATCTGTAGGAGAGGAAGGCTGATACTAGCCAGCAGGGTAGAAACAATTATGAAGAATACAATGGAAAAATACTGGATAGACTGACATCTGTGTTCTGAACAGAGAGCGAAAGAGAGAAACTGAGTCGAAGCAAAATCTACTCACAAGAGTCAAAAGACAGAGAAACCCTGCCCTTTAACCCCCCATCAAGCTGAGTTTGCTGTTCATAGTCCCATTTACACAGGGTAAAAAATCACCCAACTGTCATTCCCCTTCTTGTACTTTCCCAAAAATGACCTAGTCAGGGTACAAAATATGACGAGAGA
This sequence comes from Oncorhynchus gorbuscha, assembly GCF_021184085.1. NCBI lineage: Eukaryota > Metazoa > Chordata > Actinopteri > Salmoniformes > Salmonidae > Oncorhynchus > Oncorhynchus gorbuscha. The sequence continues at coordinate 79,156,145 of NC_060185.1, forward strand.
ACATTTCTAAGGGGGACGAGTCGACTTTGATTAAATCGTATTGGCTTATTGATTTCAGAACCACCAACTGCCAATGATATAAAGCTTGTAGGTATCATCGTCCTTGAAACTTGAAAGGCTCAGAATTCCTACTTCTGGATGATCAGACACAAAGTCGGGAGAGACCAGGAGTCGGGTGACGGGGATGGCAGAGTATCCATGCTATCTCTTAGGCTCCAGGCTACCAGTCCGTGTCCTTGTCATGTTTTATTCATCCCCCAACATATTATGGTGTCTTCCGACTGAAACAGAGATCCAAATCTACTCCGGCAGAAATATTTAATATCACACCTACTTTCCTCCATCTGCTTAGACACATAAAGAGAGGGTAAGGGAGAGTGGGAGGGGGAGGGACAGAGCTGGGAGGAAGAGAGAAAGAGAGAAAGAGAGAAACAGAGAGAAACAGACAGAGGCAGAGAGAACGGGAATGAGAGAGAGCGCAAGAGAGAGAGTAGAGTGAGAGCGCGCGAGAGAGAGTAGAGAGACAGTAAAGAGCGAGAGCGAGAGCGAGAGAGAGAGAGAGAGAGAGAGAGAGAGAGAGAGAGAGAGAGAGAGAGAGAGAGAGAGAGAGAGAGAAGAGAGAGGGATAGGCTTCCCAGGCATCTTCAGAAGACAGCCATTCTGGATTATTAAAAATGAAGCTTTCAAAGAGTTCTCTGCTTGAAAAAGTTGCATGCATCAATTATCTGGCAGAGTTAGAGCAGCAGTGTGTGATGGAGAGTGACTTGGAGCGGCTTGTCACATTGCTGAACACAGCAGAGCTACAGAAAGGTCCTTGGCTAGCTGTGACATTTGAAGCTGGTGGATTGTAAAAAATCCCAGTGTGTTTGTCAGAATATAACAAAAAATACCACGCTGACTGGTTCCCAGCCCCCCAAGGCCTCTAGGCACAACATTCTGCCTGTCTCAATGTCATTTCAGTAATAGGGCACAGAGATCTCTATTGCTATTTGCCATGTCTGAATAACTGTCCCGTCTGAAATAATCAATAGCGTTTTCACCACCATTACACTGTTTATGAGAAAGATAAAAAGGCAGTCGGTCAAAACGATAAGCTATAAACAACCCGGCTGGGACAGAGTCGGAGAGAGAAAATAATACAAATACAAATCCAAACCAGGAAGTTTGGGGAAATAACTTCCAACAAATCTCTCTTAAACTTCCTGTAACTATAATAAATGTCTCACTTGAAGTTTTACGGTTGTGAACATTTCAAAATGATTATCCTCTCATTTCCCTTCCATTTCTATGTTTGAAAAAGTCTGAATAAAAATTGTAAGTCCATGTCCAGGGTTGTTAAATGTTTTAATAGCATGTGACTAGTGTGGTGAAAAAAAGGTCCTCCTCATGAATGTATGTGTGATTCTGTGTGATGTGCCAGTCCTATCAACTGTCTGCTCTACAAAGCCAGTAGACCTGAGATCCCTACATCACCATGACACTGGAGGCAGGCGGCCAGCTCTCTGCTCGTCACCTGACAGAGCTGAGCTACACCCAACAGCCACCACAGTGACGAACACAATGACATAATAGGGATTCACACAGGAACTGCCAGGCTTTGATCTAACTGTGACTATTTCTACTGCTACTACTAGGGTGATGACTATAAGTACTAATAGTACTACTTATACCTTGGTTCAAACAAACATTTTTTTTACGTAGCTTTCTGATTATATAATTATCTGTACTACAATGACGAATACTGTAGTATTAGTACATTAGCCTACTACTCTAACTACTATTATTAGCAATCATCATAACAACGATATCAATAATACATATATGAATATTGAACAAAACATATGAATATGGATTCTATACCACACTGTTGTTCGCTATTAGAGACAGGAGAGAGACAGGATAAAACACATGCAAAGCATGTGATTTCTTCTCAGTGATAAAGATGCATCTCCCACCCCCTGCAGTTAGACTCAATGTGAGGTACAGTTCAGTGCTTCAATCCTCACACATGCTCCACACCCCTCAACACACACACATACACACTTGCGCACATATACTCTCTCTCAAACACACACACCCAGACACACAGCCCCCTCCCCGCACACACTCTCTCTAACACACTCTCAATCTCTCTCCGTCTCTCTCTCTCTAAAAGTGACAGAAGAAGTGGTGTACCTTTGTTCATGTCAATCAGCTGTTTCTTCTTCTGCTGGCGCTCCTGCTTCTCGCGCTCCGCTTTCTCCTTGGCCAGTCGGGCTCTCTTGATCTTCTCCTCCATCTCCCTCTTCTTGTGGTTGTCCTTCACTGCTTCCTGTAGAGGGACACACAGGCATGAGGACACATGTTCTACTATAGAAGGTAACTACATACAGTGTCTTGTCTTGAGACTCTTATTGCTTCTCTATTGTCTTGTTTTTATGCCGGACTAATGTCGATGACCTAAGAGTGCATATTGCATGTACACAGTGTGGAGTGTATTGGGAGTCTGTTCCCCACCAAAGATGGTGTGTGTGGCACTGCAGTGAACCAGTCTCCCAATGCAGGAGAGAGAGAGAGAGAGAGAGAGAGAAAGGAGAGAGATATCACTCTGCCCTCTTCACTGGCGAAAATGTCACCAAGGTGTCAGGGAAGGGAAGGAGAGTGAGGAGGAAACAGAACACAGTGGGGGTTATCTCCTGTTGCACAAGGCTGTTCTGACACCAGGGGAGAGAAAGGGAGGAAGAAGACACTACCACACAAGCTTTGAAGCCCACAAAGGTTCTCTCACCCCAGGCATGTGGCTCAGGCATGACATACCTCTTCCTGGAATGTGTGTGAGTGTGTGTGACTGGGTGCATGTGTAAATGTGCATGCATGTATGTGACTGTTCAGACATTTGTGGATTTGCAAGTGTGTGTTTGTGCATGTCTGCTTGCAAGTGTGTGTGAGTGCCTTCTTGCGTCCCTTGACCTCCTCAGTGGTCTGATATAATGAGCGTTGACAGACAAACATCCCCTCCCCGCCTAAGACTCAGGTATTACGGGGATTGTGTGGAAGGAACAAGTAGCTATTCATGCCTGTCAAATCTGGGGCCTTGGCTTCCAAGTCCAAGGACAAGAGCCCCCACTGTTACTGTCTCCTTGTGAGATGACAATGATGAAGAGACAGAGAGTGGGGGGGGCGGGGAGTGGAGACAGAGAGTGAGGGGGCGGGGGTGGAGAAAAAAAGGGGGAGAAAAAGTCACACAGGCAAAGATAAAGAGAGACATATAGAGAAGGAATAATGGAGAGGAAGAGAAAGAGTGAGAAAGAGATGGAGAGAGTGAGCGAGAGAGAGAGAGACGGAGAGAGAGAGAGACAGAGAGAGAGAGAGAGAGAGAGAGAGAGAGAGAGAGAGAGAGAGAGAGAGAGAGAGAGAGAGAGAGAGAGAGAGAGAGAGAGAGAGAGAGATGGAGAGAAAGAGAGAGGGGGGCGGGGGGTGGAGAAAGACAACGAGGAGAAAAAGTCACACAGGCAAAGATAAAGGGAGACATATTGAGAAGGAATAATGGAGAGGGAGAGAGACAGAGATAGAGAGATGGAGAGAAAACGTGAGAGAGACAAAGAGAGAGAGAAACGGGGAGAGAAAGAGAGAGAGAGAGAGAGAACCATTAACCATTGGTACATTGTTAAAACACTGTATATATATGTATATATATATGACATTTGTAATGTCTTTATTGTTTTGAAACTTCTGTATGTGTAATATTTACTGTTAATATTTATTGTTTATTTCACTTTATATATTATCTACCTCACTTGCTTTGGCAATGTTAACACGTTTCCCATGCCAATAAAACCCTTGAATTGAATTGAGAGAGAGAGAGCGAGAGAGCGAGAGGGAGAGAGAGAGAGCGGGAGAGAGAGCGAGAGAGAGAGCGAGAGAGAGAGAGAGAGAGAGAGAGAGAGAGGGAGAGGGAGAGGGAGAGAGAGTGGAGCCGGGGGTGGAGAAAGAGTAGGAGGAGAAAAAGGCAAAGGCAAAGATAAAGAGAAACAGAGAAGGAATAATGGAGAGAGTGAGACAGAGAAAGTGAGAGAGAGAGAGAGAGAGAGAGAGAGAGAGAGAGAGAGAGAGAGAGAGAGAGAGAGAGAGAGAGAGAGAGCGAGAGAGAGAGAGCGGGTGGGGGGTAGAGAAAGAGAAGGAGGAGAAAAACTCACAAGAGAGGGAGAGTGACAGAGAGAGAGACACCTTCCTGGACAAAACGTTCCACTGTAATAGTGAAGGTGTAAACTTGGCAGTAGAAAATGTTAACAGTATATTTGACCTCTCAGCTTCCCTATCAAATAGAAAAATAGAATCTCAAATAGAAAACCAAAGAAAATTAACAACGACAAATGGTTTGATGAAGAATGAAAAAATCTAAGAAAGAAATTGAGAAACCTGTCCAACTAAAAACATAGAGACCCGGGAAAACCTGAGTCTACGCCCTCACTATGGTGAATCACTAAAACAATACAGAAATACACTACGCAAAAGAAGGAACAGCATGTCAGAAATCATTGAAGAATCCATGGACGCTAACCACGTATGGAAAAACTGGAAAACACTAAAACAATAACACAAAGAAGTATCTATCCAAAATGGAGATGTATGTGTAAACCACTTCTCCAATCTGTTTGACTCTATAATAAAGAACAAACAGCAAAAACATATACATAATCAAATACAAATCTTAGAATAAACTATTAAAGACTACCAGAACACATTGGATTCTCCAATTACCTTGAATGAACTACAGGACAAAATAAAAACCCTCCACACAACAAGGCATGTGGTGTTAATGGTATCCTCTAAGAAATTATCAAATATACAGACAACAAATTCCAATTGGCTATACTAAAACTCTAACATCTTCCCCAATATTTGAACCAAGGACTGATCATCCCAATCCACAAGAGTGGAGACAAATTTGACACCAATAACTACCGTGGGCTAGGCGTCAACAGCAACCTCTGCAGACCTGTATATTTCCTCAGTGAAAACAATGTACAGAGAAAATGTCAAATGGGCTTTTTACCAAATTATCATACGACAGACCACGTATTCACCCTGCACACCCTAATTGACAAACAAACAAACCAAAACAAAGGCAAAGTCTTCTCATGCTTTGTTGATTTAAAAAATGCCTTCAACTCAATTTGGCATGAGGGTCTGCTATACAAATTGATGGAAAGTGGTGCTGGGGGAAAAACATACGAATCACACGTGTACACAAACAACAAGTACGTGGTTAAAATTGGCAAAAAACACACACATTTCTTCCCACAGGGCCGTGGGGTGAGACAGAGATGCAGCTTAAGCCCCACCCTCTTCAACCTATATATCAACGAATTGGGGAGGGCACTAGAAAAGTCTGCAGCACCCGGACTCACCCTACTAGAATCTGAAGTCAAATGTCTGTTTGCTGATGATATGGTGCTTCTTTCACCAACCAATGAGGGCTTACAGCAGCACCTAGATCATCTGCACAGATTCTGTAAGACCTGGGCCCTGACTGTAAATCTCAGTAAGACCAAAATAATGGTGTTCCAAAAAAGGTCCAGTCGCCAGGACCACAAATACAAAGACACCGTTGCCCTAGAGCACACAAAAAACTACACATACCTTGGCCTAAACATCAGCGCCACAGGTAACTTCCACAAAGCTGTGAACGATCTGAGAGACAAGGCAAGAAGGGCATTCTATGCCATCAAAAGGAACATAAAATTTGACATACCAATTAGGATATGGCTAAAAATACTTGAATCAGTTATAGAACCCATTGCCCTTTATGGTTGTTAGGTCTGGGGTCTGCTCAGCAACCAACAATTCACAAAATCGGACAAACACCAAATTAAGACTGCATGCAGAATTCTGCAAAAAAATATCCCCCGTGTAGAACGTAGAACACCAAATAATGCATGCAGAGCATAATTAGGCCAATACCGGCTAATTATCAAAACCCAGAAAAGAGCCGTTAAACTCTACAATCACCTAAAAGTAAGCGATTCCCAAACCTTCCATAACAAAGCCATCACCTACAGAGAGATGAACCTGGAGAAGAGTCCCTTAAGCAAGCTGGTCCTGGGGCTCTGTTCACAAACACAAACACAAACACACCCCACAGAGCCCCAGGACAACAACACAATTAGACCCAACCAAATGATGAGAAAACAAAAAGATTATTACTTGACATGTTGGAAAGAATTAACAACAAAAAAAACTGAGCAAACTAGAATGCTATTTGGCCCTAAACAGTACAGAAAATGGCTCTGTACATAGTGGCAGAATACCTGACCACTGTGACTGACCCAACCTTAAGGAAAGCTTTGACTATGTACAAACTCAGTGAGCATAGCCTTGCTATTAAGAAAGGCCTCCGTAGGCAGACCTGGCTCTCAAGAGAAGACAGGCTATGTGCACACTGCCCACAAAATAAGGTGGAAACTGAGCTGCACTTCCTAACCTCCTACCAAATGTATGACCATATTAAACACATATTTACCTCAGATTACACAGACCCACAAAGATTTGGAAAACAAACCCAATTTTGATAAACCCCCATATCTAACGGGTGAAATACCACTGTGTGCCATCACAGCAGCAAGATTTGTGACCTGTTGCCACAAGAAAATGTCAACCAGTGAAAAACAAACACCATTGTAAATACAACCCATATTTATGCTTATTTATTTTCCCTTTTGTACTTTAACCATTTGTACATGAGTGTAATGTTTACTGTTCATTTTTATAGTTTATTTCACTTTTGTATATTATCTACTCCACTTGCTTTGGCAATGTTAACATACATTTCCCATGCAAATAAAAACCTTAAATGGAATTGAAAATTGAATTGAATTTAATTGAGAGAGAGAGAGGAGGAGAGGGAGAGAGCAAGGTAGAGAGGGAGAGATAGCGAGAGACAGGGTAATTGTGTTTAGAGAGAAATAAACCCTAACTTAAAACTCTGTTAATTGGAACATCGCAGCCGTTTTTATCTCCATATCAAATAATTTCTAGGTATAAATTAAGTACCTTACTGTGATTGTTTTCAATTAAAATGGTCAAAAAGAAACAAAAAAAGCTTCTTAACAGAGAGCAATTTCTTAAGCAAAAACATTTGCTCGGACTGCCTGGGAGTGGTCTGAGTAAGGAGAGTAAAACTAAAAACTACAGCGTCTATCACATAAACCTGCTGTGTATTCTTAATTCTCACTATCCAAAAGATAATTAGCAAGCTAGCTCATAATGATAACGAGGCACGAAGCATTAAGTGATATCATCTTGCTGTAGAAAATGCAAATAAAGAAGTTGCTTCATGTAGATAGCCACTAAGTCCCTTTTTAGGGGGTGACTACTGTATTACTACAGCCGTAGTTACCAGAATGGTGTCATCCATCCCCAAAATGGCTGACTTTGTGCATCAATACTTTGTCACTCTCCATGGTCCTAAATGGTAATAGGCACTGCTGCTACCGGCACAAGAGGGATTGCGTGTGTGTGTACATTTTTTTGCAGTGATACTCAGGCCTTCTCTCTGTTCTCTGCCCTGTGTTTTGGACTTCTGAGCGCTCTGACCTCCACACCTGGCTGGAGAATTTCAGAGCCATTTTCTGAACATTCCCTGCACTCAGCATGGGCCAGAAGACATTTTCCTTTCAGGTTCTTCTTCAATTCAATCCAATAATTCATGACTTATTTACTGCTGCCCCCTATCAGCTTCTGCTCCTCCCTATCAGCTTCTGCTCCCCCCTATCAGCTTCTGCTCCTCCCTATCAGCTTCTGCTCCTCCCTATCAGTTTCTGCTCCTCCCTATCAGCTTCTGCTCCTCCCTATCAGCTTCTGCTCCCCCCTATCAGCTTCTGCTCCCCCTATCAGCTTCTGCTCCCCCTATCAGCTTCTGCTCCTCCCTATCAGCTTCTGCTCCTCCCTATCAGCTTCTGCTCCTCCCTATCAGCTTCTGCTCCCCCTATCAGCTTCTGCTCCCCCTATCAGCTTCTGCTCCCCCTATCAGCTTCTGCTCCCCCTATCAGCTTCTGCTCCTCCCTATCAGCTTCTGCTCCTCCCTATCAGCTTCTGCTCCTCCCTATCAGCTTCTGCTCCTCCCTATCAGCTTCTGCTCCTCCCTATCAGCTTCTGCTCCTCTCTATCAGCTTCTGCTCCTCCCTATCAGCTTCTGCTCCTCCCTATCAGCTTCTGCTCCTCCCTATCAGCTTCTGCTCCTCCCTATCAGCTTCTGCTCCTCCCTATCAGCTTCTGCTCCTCCCTATCAGCTTCTGCTCCTCCCTATCAGCTTCTGCTCCTCCCTATCAGCTTCTGCTCCTCCCTATCAGCTTCTGCTCCTCCCTATCAGCTTCTGCTCCTCCCTATCAGCTTCTGCTCCTCCCTATCAGCTTCTGCTCCTCCCTATCAGCTTCTGCTCCTCCCTATCAGCTTCTGCTCCTCCCTATCAGCTTCTGCTCCTCCCTATCAGCTTCTGCTCCTCCCTATCAGCTTCTGCTCCTCCCTATCAGCTTCTGCTCCTCCCTATCAGCTTCTGCTCCTCCCTATCAGCTTCTGCTCCTCCCTATCAGCTTCTGCTCCTCCCTATCAGCTTCTGCTCCCCCTATCAGCTTCTGCTCCTCCCTATCAGCTTCTGCTCCTCCCTATCAGCTTCTGCTCCTCCCTATCAGCTTCTGCTCCTCCCTATCCGCTTCCGCTCCTCTCTATCAGCTTCTGCTCCTCCCTATCAGCTTCTGCTCCTCCCTATCAGCTTCTGCTCCTCCCTATCAGCTTCTACTCCTCCCTATCAGCTTCTGCTCCTCCCTATCAGCTTCTGCTCCTCTCTATCAGCTTCTGCTCCTCCCTATCAGCTTCTGCTCCTCCTTATCAGCTTCTGCTCCTCTCTATCAGCTTCTGCTCCTCCCTAACAGCTTCTGCTCCTCCCTAACAGCTTCTGCTCCTCCCTATCAACTTCTGCTCCTCCCTATCAGCTTCTGCTCCTATACATGCATTTGCCCAGTCCAGAGACTGTTTGCTTGTCCGTAAATAGAATGCATGTCCAATACATTGCTTCATACCAAGTGGTATATGCTAGTGTGGATATTGGAACAGAGCTGTTTTAATTGTTCCTTTTCTGTTGCACCACTGATTTCTCACACACACACACACACACACACACACACACACACACACACACACACACACACACACACACACACACACACACACACACACACACACACACACACACACACACACACACACACACACACACACACACACACACACACACACATACACACACACACACACACAAATAGATGTTGTAGATTTGACAAACATGATCACTGTAGCACAACAGAACCTTGGGCTGCCTGAGTGTTTATCAGCCATCTGTTGCTGTACGTGCCAGCTTCTAATGAAATTGTGTCAGGAACTTATGAGGTACAAATACACAAACTTGGTAGTCTTTAAGACACAATACTATATTTTTCTTTATTGAAGGGTTATCCTGAATAAATTGAAATCCTGTGACCAGTTTAGGTTGAATAATGCCTGCTGTGTGAATATCAGTGACTTGATCACTGAGAGCCAGTGTTTATGCAAATATATATTGGATAAACCAAGTGTGTGTGTGTTAGAGGATTACTGTAGCAGCTGTCGAGGAGGACGCAGCAGTAACAGGGAAAGTGTAGTGGGAGGAGAGGCATCATATTACCAGTACCATTATCATCACAATGACTCTTCAAACTCTCAGTGTCAGGGCATGCTTTTGAGATCGAGCCAATGGCCCTGAAAAAACGGACACACACACACACACACGCACAAACATACACACATGCTTGTATGCATACGCACACACAACGACACGCACACACACACTCTGACCATCATAATTTGATCACTAAGATTATGTGAGGATGCTCCTTCTTGTAACCCCACACCCATTAGTCTGGCTTTATTGGTCTTATTCAGTCAATTAACGACTAAGACTGTTAGGTCAACATCCACCTTCCCAGGCATTGCTAACTTGTTAATACAGAGATCCTCCTCTCTGCTCCGAGTCAGGATCACACACACAGAGCTGGTTGACTGCATTTCACCCCATCTCCAAATATGGCAGCTGCACATATATGGACTTCCTGCGCCCAAATAAAATGATTTTCATTGGCCTCGTCAAGAGTAGAAAAAAAACGTGGCTAATGAATTCTCTTATCTGTTGTAGTTGGCTCTATGAGGGCTGTCAGTCATTGCGTTAACTCAAATGCCTCATGTCGGTCGGCGTTGAATTAAGCAGAGGCTTTTTAGTCAAAGCAATTTAGAGGAAAGTAGCATTCCAATCAAGGTCTTTATTATCTGGGATGCCCCTGTGTGTAATGAATGTATTACAAAGGCCAAACAACGCTCTGTGATACCGCCGAATGAATGTTTAGCCTCAATGACTCGGAAGCTCATACCATGAACATTTGCTGTGCATGTTGAATGGGTGTCAGCGTAAAATCAATTGAAAAGTTAAATGAGGTATCTGTTGTGAATGTGAATTTCCAAAATGACCCCAACTGCCGACCTGTCACAATATCCATTTACTGTATCACTATGGCTGGTGCAGAATGATATATACCCTCAGTGGCTGTAAGGTAAGTGATGGGTGATGCAAGGAACGTACCGTTAGCGTAGCCAAATGATAAATACCCTCCTCAGGACAGATTCACAATCCCGCTAGGCTGCTACTGGCTAGCCAAGCTTAGCATGGTGCAAAAGGGAAGGGCTGTTAGCGAGCATCTATAGCTGCAGAGGAAACGTCTACATTCTTTCAGTTTTACAGGTAGAAAAACAAACAACAACCAGAATGAATGCATCGATCACCAAACATTCCTGAAAGTTAGAAGCATTGAAGCATCTGTTAAATGGGTCTCCCGGCAAGACAGGAAAACCAGAGGGAATAACAGGAATATTGCAGTCGCTGGTCATCGAAGGATTGCTTATTTTATACACTAACAACACCCTCACTCTCTATCCCAACTCTCAACTCAACCCCCCACTTCCCCAGACCTCTCCTACTCCTTGGCATTGAAGTCTAAATCAGTAATAACTTATTCATAAAGAGCTATTTGCTTGAGAGAATAATTAATATATTAGAGGACGTCTCCTTTTAGAGGCTGCGCAAAAGCAAATCCTTGGGGGAGCGCCGTGTCGAACGCTGGTACTCTTTGATCACGAGAATGAAAGTTAGTTATACATATGGGAAGGAGGGAGGGAGGGGTGGGGAGAGAGAGAGAAGAGAGAACAGAGAGAGAAGAAACTCAGACAAGAAGACCTTGCCATTCACACTAATAGGTTTGGAAGACTTTGAGCGTATCTTCTGGACATCGTGTCATCATCCTGACACATTACATTTTGGGGGCACCGGGAGGAGAGGGAGAGATGGAGGGAGAAAATAGTTAAATACATGTTTAAGAGACTTCTTCCCGGGAGGTAGTGTCTCTGCTTTGTTCTTCACCGTTTGAGTTTGTCTTGGTCCACAAATATCCCTCTTGAGCATTCTGGGATTTGAATTTTTATGATGAATGTGTTTTCAGACATTTTATTTTAGACTCACCTCACATTCATTCCAATAAATGTCATATGTGTTTTTGAATAAACTGGAAAGGTGTTACTGTTGTATCATTTACTCTGTACTACTTTCCTGGATATTTTCCTTGAGGTTTTGTGTTTATATACTGGTGTCAACTGATCATGGTTTAGTTTTACTCCCTTGATCATCTAAATATATCCAAAGCAAGCAGTTTCTGTGTTCTTCGGAAATACATGATTACAATACATGATTTTTGAGTGTTCTCAAAAAAAAATTGTTCCAGGAAATGTAGTCATACTGCACATGAGTAGTTTATAATTGGGGCATTTCAGTAATTTGTCTCAATTTGGTCCTACTGTACATGCCTCTGAATACCTTTCCTGGAACAACCATTTCTGAGAACACAACATTTTAAGTAAACATATATACACTACATGGCCAAAAGCATGTGGACACATGCTCTTTGAACATCTCAATCCAAAACCATGGGCATTAATATGGAGTTGGTCCCTCGTCTGCTGCTATAACAGCCTCCACTCTTCTGGGAAGTCTTTCCATTAGACATTGGAACATTGCTGATGGCACTTGCTTCCATTCATCCACAAGAGCATTAGTGAGGTCGGGCACTGATGTTGGGCGATTAAGACTGTCAGAGTTCCAATTCATCGAAACGTTTTTGGATGGCGTTGAGGTCATGGCTCTGTGCAGGCCAGTCAAGTTCTTCCTCACCAATCTCGACAAACCATTTTCTGTACGGACCTGGCTATGTGCACAGGGACATTGTCATATTGAAACAGGAAAGGGGCTTCAAACTGTACCTAAGGGGCCTAGCCCAAACCATGAAAAACAGCCCCAGACCATTATTCCTCCTCCACCAAACTTGGCACTATGCTTTCGGGAAGATAGTCTTCACCTGGTATCCTCCAAACCCAGATTCGTCCGTCAGACTGCCAGATGGTAAGGCGTGGTTCATCACTCCAGAGAACATGTTTCCACTGCTCCAGAGTCCAATGGCGGCGAGCTTTACAACATTTCAGCCAACGCTTGGCATTGTGCATGGTGATCTGAGGCTAGTGTGCGATGGAAACCCATTTCATAAAACTCCCGAATAACAATTTTTGTGCTGACATTGCTTCCAGAGGCAGTTTGGAACTCGGCAGTGTTGCATCTGAGGACAGACACTATTTTACGCTCTACACGCTTCAGCACTCTGCGGTCCCATTCTATGACCGGCTGAGCCATTGTTGCACCTATACGTTTCCACTTCACAATAACAGCACATACAGTTGATCAGAGAAACTCTAGCAGGACAGACATTTGACAAACTGACTTGTTGGAAAAGTTGCATCCTATGACGGTGTCGACTTTCAGCATCCTATGATGTTGAAAGTCACTGAGCTTTACAGTAAGGCCATTCTACTACCAATGTTTGTCTATGGAGATTGCATGGCTGTGTGCTCGATGTTATGCACCTGTCAGTAACGGATGTGGCTGAAATAGCCGAATCTACTTATTTGAAGGGGTGTCCCCATACTTTTGTATATATAGTGTATTTATATTATTAAGGTGGTAAAACCCTACTGCCACGATATAATTCTTAGTCATTGTATTCAGAGATACCCGGATAGTACTAACTAGCACCTTGAAAACAGTGGGAGGTAATACATATATTACACTTATGCAGAAATAATGTTTAGAATAGGAAGAGCCAGCCTCCACGGTTCCAAGCTCTTCAGAGTTTCAATAAGCCCAGACCTCAACAGACTTACCCCACCCCTCTACCTGCTTAAGACATGCATGACTCTTTGAAGCACCGAAGGCGGAGGTACTGTCTTTTCTTTCCGTGTCCATTTAAAGGGGATAAGAAGCTTCCAAAGTCACTTTTATCAGTGTGGAACTTACACGCTTCCATGATACATTATACATTCCAGGCACAGGTTGCGTACCAAATGGTGCCCTGGTAAAAAAAAATTGTGCACTATGAAAGGCATAGGGTTTCATTTGGGAAGCGCGTACAGTTTATGTATGCTTTAATCTGTCCTATAAGCCCGCCCCTATGTCATCAGGCTCCCAGGTCTGTCAGGCAAATATATTTGTCAAGTCTGGATGAAATAAGCTAATTCACCACCACCAGTCTTAAAACAGGGCCAACTTTCTTAGTTCTGAGATAGTCAAATGCATGAGCCAAGGATTTAATGGCATGAAATATATCTATGAAAGGATTGAGTGAAGCTTTCCTCCACTGCTGTTGGTATTTCTTTAGTGCAGCATTTACATGTGCTCTCTCTCAAGGAATAGAGAGACTAGACATGTGCTTTCTGTGCTCTCTCTCAAGGAATAGAGAGACTAGACATGTGCTTTCTGTGCTCTCTCTCAAGGAATAGAGAGACTAGACATGTGCTTTCTGTGCTCTCTCTCAAGGAATAGTGACTTGACATGTGCTTTGTGTGCTCTCTCTCAAGGAATAGAGAAACTAGACATGTGCTTCATGTGCTCTCTCTCAAGGAATAGAGAGACTAGACATGTGCTTTCTGTGCTCTCTCTCAAGGAATAGAGAGACTAGACATGTGCTTTCTGTGCTCTCTCAAGGAATAGAGAGACTAGACATGTGCTTCATGTGCTCTCTCTCAAGGATTAGAGAGACTAGACATGTGCTTTCTGTGCTCTCTCTCAAGGAATATAGACTTGACATGTGCTTTCTGTGCTCTGTGATTAATGTGCTCTCTCTCAAGGAATAGAGAGACTTGACATGTGCTTTCTGTGCTTTCTCAAGGAATAGCTAGACATCTTTCTGTGCAAGGAATAGAGACATGTGCTTTGTGTGCTCTCTCTCAAGGAATAGAGAGACTAGACATGTGCTTTCTGTGCTCATGTGCTCTGTGCTCAAGGAATAGAGACTAGACATGATATAGAGACTGACATGTGCTTTCTGTGCTCTCTCTCAATGAATAGAGAGACTAGACATGTGCTACATGTTCTCTCTCTCAAGGAATAGAGAGACTAGACATGTGCTTCATGTGCTCTCTCTCAAGGAATAGAGAGACTAGACATGTGCTTCATGTGCTCTCTCTCAAGGAATAGAGAGACTAGACATGTGCTTTCTGTGCTCTCTCTCAAGGAATAGAGAGACTTGACATGTGCTTCATGTGCTCTCTCTCAAGGAATAGAGAGACATGTGATTCATTCAATAGACTAGATATGTGCTTTCTGTGCTCTCTCTCAAGGAATAGAGAGACAGACATGTGCTCTGTGCTCTCTCAAGGAATAGAGAGACTAGACATGTGCTTCATGTGCTCTCTCTCAAGGAATGTGCTCTCTCTCAAGGAATAGAGAGACTAGACATGTGTGCTTCATGTGCTTCTCAAGGAATAGAGAGACTAGACATGCTGTGCTCTCTCAAGGAATAGAGAGACTAGACATTCATGTGCTCTGGAATAGAGAGACTCATGTGATTCATGTGCTCTCTCTCAAGGAATAGAGAGACTAGACATGTGATTCATGTGCTCTCTCTCAAGGAATAGAGAGACTTGACATGTGCTTTCTGTGCTCTCTCTCAAGGAATAGAGAGACTAGACATGTGATTCATGTGCTCTCTCTCAAGGAATAGAGAGACTAGACATGTGATTCATGTGCTCTCTCTCAAGGAACAGAGAGACTTGACATGTGCTTTCTGTGCTCTCTCTCAAGGAATAGACTTGATGCTGTTGTTACCTCATGAGTATTGTCCTTGAGTTGAAGTACAGTAGGACTACGTCTTACTGAAGTCAAATGGGCACTAATGTACCTCAGCATCACATAAAGGTGACTCAACAAAAGCTGTAAATTAAAACAGTTCATTGGTAACACTGGTGCTCCCAACTTAAAGATAGGAGCACAACAAAATCTAAATTGATTGAGATACAGCCCATATTGGGCCTATATGAATTCTAGCTACTTCTGAAGCACATTTTGTGCCATGGAAACTAATATGCAATCCTGTAATGACATTTGTTTATTATGAAAACCTGAAATGTTCATACAAAACCGGTCATTGAAATTACAAAGTCATTGGTGGAATATCAGGTTTCTACCCTGTGTACAAGCACTACTGACCTATTGAGATGCATTGCATTGAAACATTACATTCGTACGTTTGAATGTTCTGTCCGTTTAGTGTTCTGAAACAACCAGTAGTGGCGCGTGGTTAAAATCACTGGGGAAGCCCAAAAAACAAGACATACATGTGTTGTGATAATTGCGTTGTTTGCTCTATAAATACTGTTAATTCGTATGCCTCGCGACTGTGATATATACCCTAAGGCCGAGACAATAATAAGACACAGAGGAAGAATGAATTCAACCACACCTTTGTTTCATCACAAAACCGGAAAAGCAACCTTTGTTCGGTGAAGTCGACAAAGCATACGGCATGTAACAAATAGTTACATGCAACTGCCGCGCAACTCTCCTGGGACTGCCGCACAGGAGAAATATCAGGCCACAGCGAGAAACACAATATTGAACTTCACTAGAATAGTGGTCACCAACCGGTCGTTGTGCAATTCAAGGCATTCCTAGTCGATCGCCAAACATTTTTGTAAAAACCCAACGATAAGGCTGTTGGAGGTAAGTGCACCCGGTTCAAACTGTTGCCTTTTGAACCATTTAATGTATCTGAACGGTCAAACTCTGTCTTCCTGATGGGCCTGGAGGACAAATCAAGGTCACTATAGGTCTACCACTGGCCAATCGGACGGCTCAGATTAACGTGTCTGCAATAACGTAACAGGCATAAAAGAAAGCTACAGCAAAGTTGATACTGTGAGGTTTCAAAACGTTTAAAACCTTTACTAGAGTGAGACTGTCAATGAATACAGCAAAGAGCTGCTGTTTTTATGAGTGAGTTCATGTTTCAGTTCTTACTGAGCACTGTCAACACTTTGTATTCAACCCTTTCATAAGCCCGTACTCTACACAGACTGGTGCGGCATTAGCAATCAGACCTGCAGTAGGCCTACAGAGCATTCGGGAAAGTATTCAGACCCGCTTGACTTTTTACACATTTTGTTACGTTATAGCCTTATTCTAAAAATGATTCAAAAAATGTTCCCCATCAATCTACACACAATACCTCATAATGATAAAGTGAAAACAGGTTACAAAAACAAAACAGAAATACATTATTTACATAACTATTCAAACCCTTTAATATGAGACTCGAAATTGAGCTCAGGTGCATCCTGTTTCAATTGTTCATCCTTGAGATGTTTCTACAACTTGATTGGTGTCCACCTGTGGTAAAATCAATTGATTGGACATGATTTGGAAAGGCACACACCTGTCTATATACGGTCTCACAGTGGACAGTGCATGTCAGAGCAAAAAAAAGCCATGAGATCGAAGGAATTGTCCGTAGAGCTCAGAGAAAGGATTGTGCTGAGGCACAGATCTGGGGAAGGGCACCCAAAAATATCTGCGGCATTGGAAGTCCCCAAGAACACAGTGGCCTACATCATTCTTAAATGGAAGATGTTTGGAACCACCAAGACTCTTCCTAGAGCTGGCCGCCCGGTCAAACTGAGCAATCGGGGGAGAAGGGCCTTGGTCAGGGAGGTGACTAAGAACCCAATGGTCACTCTGACAGAGCTCCAGAGTTCTTCTGTGGAGATGGGCAAACCTTCCAGAAAGACAACCATCTCTGCAGCACTCCACCAATCAGGCCTTTATGGTAGAGTGGACAAACAAAAGCCACTACTCTGTAAAAGGCACATAACTGCCAGCTTGGAGTTTGCCAAAAGGCACCTACGGACCCTCAGACCATAATAAACAAGATTATCTGGTCTGATGAAACCAAGATTGAACTCCTTGACCTGAATGCCAAGCGTCACGTCTGGAGGGAACCTGGCACCATCTCTACAGTGAAGCATGGTGGTGGCAGCATCATGCTGTGGGGATGTTTTTCAGCGACAGGTACTGGGAGACTAGTCAGGATTGAGGGAAAGATGAACGAAGCAAAGTACAGAGAGATCCTTGATGACAACCTGCTCCAGAGTGCACTACCCTCTCCATAATGATCCTCTCTCTCTCTTAATACAACCCCCTCTATAATGATCCAACCTGACAGAGCTTGAGAGGATCTGCAGAGAAGAATGGGAGAAAGTCCCCAAATACAGATGTGCCAAGTTTGTAATGTCTTATCCAAGAAGTCTCAAGGCTGTAAACGCTGCCAAAGTTGCTTCAACAGGGTCTGACTACTTATGTAAAAGTGATATTTCAGTCAGTATTTTTTTTATACATTTGCAAAAAATCTATTTTAGAATAAGGCTGTAACGTAACAAAATGTGGAAAAAGTTGAGGGGTCTGAATACTTTCCGAATGCACTGTATATGCAAAAAGACCATTGCCATATATGGATTTACTTTGAACTGGACTGTGTTACAGTCGTGAGTAGATGGCCTTGTTTTGAGGTCAAAGCGAGAGCTGCATGTAGCTACCTGTGCACATTTTGTTCATATCCTTTGCTAGTTAGTGATTTTTTTGCCCAGTTATAGATCATTTGTTGTTAGCAATAGGGGAGTGATTGCTTCCCACAAGAGTACAAAAGATGTACATTTCCTTTGAAAAGCGAGTCAGGTAAAGAGCTTTTTTTTGTCTTAAAGGGGCAGTGTTGTATTTTGAGACAGGCTTGAATAAGCTAAGTAGTCAGAAAAATAATGCATTTTATTTTGTAATGTGGTTGCTTACATCAAACATCACAACAACATTTTCAGACACCTTCTTGTCTGAAGGACAAGTGGATGAACAGGTTCATGTCAAGCCCTGCATGTTCTTTTTATTTTAAATATTATGGAATGTAGGCCTACAGTACAATGAACACCACACATTGGTTGCTACTGTAGGCAGAACGATAGAATAACTATTTCCATGTTCAAATGTTAAAGAATGCATTTTCTCCATATTTTTTTCAATGTTAGACACTGTTAGGCCTACATTCTGACCAAATAGCCACAGTTACCTACTTACTGCTGCTGGAAGTTGCACAGAAAATGTTCAAGTTTTCGCTCAGCAGACCTGAAATTTGCTCAGTGACGGAAATAAATGGGACATTGGTTACATGACCTACAGCATGGTCAAGCAAGATCATTTTTGAATCACTAAACAACGATTGATTTAGAACCACGGAGAGTTACCGCAAGTCACAAAGCTAGCTAGCCACTGGAGGACAACATCAACGAGATGCAACAATTCAAGTTGTTTCTGTCAATGACGTCTGCTCTCCATGCGATTTGATGGGAGCGACAACAAATCCAATCTGTCATATACTTTTTTTGGGGTGTGCCAGGACCATTTATATTTGAGCTCACTCAGTTTAGCTCAACGCTGATTGGCTATTATTTTATACTTTTTTTAATCAAGGGAGGCCAAATGCTCGCTGGCTTTCCTTGCATTCAATGCTACGGGCGGCAACTATGTCATACTCTTTTGGACCAGACAACATCAGATAGAATGCCTACTCATACAGAGACACTGTGCAGGGCGCTGTTTCAGTTGCTCAGATGCTTACTCCTGGGAGATACATTCAGCCTCTCGCGGATTTAAGGAAAATGATGAAAGACAAAAAGACGAAAGATAAATTATTTCATTTTTTTCGTATTTTTATCTTGGTACATTTTTTGGGGAAGCCTGGCTTCCCTTGGCCCTCCATGAATATACGCCATTGGAAACAATGGAATTTTACGTTAATAGGGGAGCCAGCATATTACTATAGCAGAGGCCTCCATGAATACACGCCACTGTAAACAATGGACTTTGAAGTTAGTAGGGGAGCCAGCATATTACTATAGCAGAGGCCATAGAAATAACCAGGGAAAGGATTCATATTTTTGATGAAATCGATCGCCCATTGCCTAATACCAGAATTAAGATGGACCTGCCTATTTGTATAGGTATCCGACATTAGAAATGAAAACACATTCCTTGAGCATCCACATAGGCCTATATGATCAATGGCTTGCGTGTCACATTTGCAACATAGATCATGCAATGGATGCATGCACTGTTGGGAGCTAAATTGGTGGCTATAACCTACCTACTTTGTTGGGTAATAATCACGGTTGAAAAATTAATCATAAACTAATTTACTAGAACATGACAGCCAGCCAAAGTTAGCTACCTCTTTTTGAACTACTTATTGCTAGTTATTGATTTATTGAAATGACCGTCGTAGTAGTTGAAAGTTGGCTGTGTAGCTGAAAAGTCAGAGCCGAAGGGAGCGAAAGTCTATTACAAGCAGCGCCCAGACCTTCAATCAGGAGAATGGCGCATTTCCATGTCCACCAGCTTTTCACAGTTTCTGTAATCGACATAACTGCATCTAGCTACTCATTACAGTAGCTATCTATCTAGCCAAACTAGCGTGCTTTGTTACATTTATTAGCAGTAGGACTGCATTTTGAGAGGTGAAAAATGTATGCACCATAGGAGTAGCCCCGGTACCCAGAGGTCCCATCGTGAGCTGCCAACTCCTCTCCACCTTGTTTGTGCACTGTGCTGACCTTCCAATAATGACATGAATAAGAGGTTTTCTAGACTGAGACCATTTTGTCTAGGGCTCTTTGGAACAATTGTACAGCGAAGACTAATCATTACAACAATTATTATCTGGGTGATTTCATTTGTCGGACGGTGCTCCCAAGATAAAAATTAAAAAACAGGTCACATAGCAAAATATTTGGTGACACTTTAGAGCCCTGGTTCCAAGTGTGTGTGTGTGTGTGTGTGTGTGTGTGTGTGTGTGTGTGTGTGTGTGTGTGTGTGTGTGTGTGTGTGTGTGTGTGTGTGTGTGTGTGTGTGTGTGTGTGTGTGTGTGTGTGTGCGTGTGTGCGTGTGTGCGTGTGTGCGTGTGTGCGTGTGTTTCATGACCAATCAGGTAAGATAGAGACACATTTGAAGAAGCTATCTTTCAAATGGATTAAGCTACGACATATTATGACCCCATCACTGAAATATAAGACTCTGAGGAACATGTATGTGTCTTCTGTTTCCTTCTACAATGTCCACAAGCCACGCAGGACTCATTAGAACAGAGTGGACAAGACCAGGCACTAAATCAGACTTTCAGAAAGACGATCATACAAAATTACAGCCTGATGAACTTCCCAATACCTTCTCCTGATGAATTTCAGTCACTTCAACCCATACTTCTTTCAGATTGATATACTGTCAAAAGTACTGTCAGACTGATTTGTAATAGACTGTCATTACCCCAATTTAGAAAAGTGAACATCACGTTTTTGTATACGTTGGGGTTGCAAAAATGTTTTGATATCAAAATGGGGTCGCAGGCCAAAAAAGTTTGGGAAAGCCTGGTGTACTCTATATTTGCTGTACTCACCAGGAAGAGTGTACGGAAGGAGGCCAGGCCACCGAAGAAGTCCTCAACGCAGAGGACGTGGGGGTCGAAGGCGTAGTAGCTGCCCAGGCTCTCGTATAACTTCTGCATGTTCTTGTGCATGGTGGACAGCTTCTCGTATTGCTCCCGTGAATGTTTTGAGAAGCCGTGAGGGAAGGTATAGTCAAGGAAATAAACATTTTGTTTGATCAATGGTACTGGTCAGACCTGGGTTTCAAATACCCTAAAAATAGATTAAAATACTTGATCTGTGTCTGTTTGGGCTTGCCTTGCTCAATAAACCAATAAAAAAGTCCCACAACTGTAAACTGCACCCATCTGGCACTCAAGGCAAACGCTCAAAGTATTTGAAAATATTTTTCAAGTATTTGAACCCAAGTCTGGTACTGATGCGAAAACACAAAAATGATACTACATACTGTAACACTTTGTCACACTGCTGTGTGATGTTACACAACAATAGACAGTCATCATTGAGCTAGTTATCAAACCACCACCTCCTTTCATTCACTTGTTTGTAAACACACCCACCCACACTGAGAACGCAAACCAAAAATGCTGAAAAAGCCATCTCTTTTCAGACAGGGAGAGGTCAGAGAAACTAATGTGTGTGTTTCAATAACCTCTCCAACTCACTTTGGAGTCATTGGCACAGTGGGCTAATAGCGCACAGCCCGGGAGTCATGGAAATGTATTTTGTAGTCAGCTGCGACACAGATGGCTGTTGGAATAGCTGATTGCAGTCATTGTTCTATTGTTTCTCCCAACAAGAGCGGGGTCAGTTTGTCTTGAACCGCGGCCCACGCCGCACTATGTAATTTACTGAGCAGATAAAGCACTTTCTACTGGGTGAATGGCTATTGACAGCTGCTGTCCATGCACTATTATCCCAGAGGACCACATGGAGCCCAGACACTGGTCATAGACTCTGGTTGTTCTGCCACAAACACAGACGGACCCACACACAGTGTGACAGTGTGTGTGATAAGGTGAAAAGCACACCTCTATTGAACACACTGTGTAAAACAACTCACAGCAAGCATGGAAAGCCACACACATTCAAGCAGATACACAAAGCAGTGTGACAGGACACACACTGCGGTAGTTTTCAACCCTACTCGCCTCAGCCTCAATGTTCAGGTCACTGTCAGCAACACACAATCACACTGAGGCTAATTGGACAACACAGCATCAAACACCCCCACTGTTCTGTCAATCACGCACATCACGTTCATCTATCTACCTGTATCTTCCGATCTATGCATTTCTGCATCTGTCCATGTCTGTCTAAAGCTGTCCAAGGCTGTCTATAGGCCTATGGGCTGGGCTGTGGATCTATGGATGGGCTGGTGTGTATGTGGTCTATCAGGGGTTCTTTTGGGGGATCCTATGGGGGTGTGATGACCGATCTGCAGCCTTGCTACATCTGTGTCCTGGCCGACGTTGGGTCCAGCTGAGCGAGGATGAAAGCAGGGCTGGCAGGAGGCCAGACAAGCTGGATTAGCTCTCAGCGGGTCAGTGTTAACCAGACCTCAACAGCAGCACTGGCAGTGACCAGCACTACAGCCCATACAAGCCTGGTGATGCTAGATTTATCTAGCTGATAGATGTCTTTATATCTGTCTTCCTCCCCTTCTCTCTTTCTGTCACACTGTCTATCTCGCTTACTCTCCCTTTCTCTCTGTCTGTCACTCACCATTTGTCTCTCTGTGTTCCTCTCTTTCTTTTTATCCATATTTTTCTCTCTCTCTTTCTTCCTCTCCCATCAGCTCCCTTTAAAGACCTAAGGACTTGGATGGAAGGGTGTTTACATCAAACCTTGTTTCCACACATCCAATCTCTCAAAGGCACCAACTTTCCACAAAGTTATACAGTGGTTCTACCTCTCTCCCATATTAAAGTCCTTCTAAACCACATTAAAGTCCTTCTAAACCATATTAAAGTCCTTCTAAACCACATTACAGTCCATCTTAACAACAATAAGGTCCTGTTCAACCACACTATGGTCCTGCTTAACCAATGTTTGTGAATATTTCACTCCCATTAACCAGCTGTCAGCAGCACTTTTAGTGTCACTCGATAATGAGCCCAAATATTTCATAAAATCTACAAATTATGCCAGGTTTGAGTGTTTCACACCAATACTCCCACTCACTTTGTCATATGATTCAAGCTTAATATTCAACCTAATATTGCTTATACAATCCAGGGTACGCAAGCTTGGTTACAAAATACAGGACAATACTATTATTACAATCTTATTATAATATATTTTGATAAAAGAGTGAGAATAGAGAACAGTGTGATGGAGAGGAGTCATCAATGGACTAAGGGGCTGAAGTAAGTAAGTAGTGGGGATGAGAAGTGTTGAATGGATGATGCAAGGAGGTAAGTCAAAGCTCAGGTAGCTGTGCTTGTGCTGCTTACTTGGCTGTGCTGTGGTGGAGCATGGATTCTGTGCCGTTTGCTGTTTAGCATGAATAACTGAGCCTCGGTACACCAGGATAGCTGGATCAGAGCAATGAAGGGATGCTGTCTGTCTGCCCAGCTGTCTCTCTGTCCCTTTGTCTGTCGGTCTCCCGCTGGGGACTGATGTGAGGCTCAGTGGGCTTCAGCTCTTGTTATTTCCACATTAAAGCCATGTCATATTGACAGTATCTGACAACAGACTGTCCTACAGCAGTGCCAGTATGCAGCATTTTCAAACTGCATCTCTCAATATCCGATACAGTCTCTCTCTGGCAGACTCCTCATGTTGTGATATAGTCTCTCTCTGGCAGTCTCCTCATGTTCTGATACAGTCTCTCTCTGGCAGTCTGCTCATGTTGTCATATGGTCTCTCTCTGGCAGTCTCCTCATGTTCTGATAGTCTCTCTCTGGCAGTCTCCTCATGTTGTGATATAGTCTCTCTCTGGCAGTCTCCTCATGTTCTGATACAGTCTCTCTCTGGCAGTCTCCTCATGTTGTGATATAGTCTCTCTCTGGCAGTCTCCTCATGTTGTGATATAGTCTCTCTCTGGCAGTCTCCTCATGTTCTGATACAGTCTCTCTCAGGCAGTCTCCTCATGTTGTGATATAGTCTCTCTCTGGCAGTCTCCTCATGTTGTGATATAGTCTCTCTCTGGCAATCTCCTCATGTTGTGATACAGGCTCTCTCCGTTAGTCTCCTCTACTCTTTCTTTCTCTCTTCCTCTTCCATTGTCCTTCCATTTCTTTCTCTTTCTCATTTTCTTGCTATTTCCCCATTCTCTCCATTTCAAAGAAACAAATACACACAACAAGTCCCATACTGAGAGACTCACCTGGACCACGAAATTATCTGAGCGGAAAGAGAAAGAGGGGGCTCAAGGTAAAGTATGACAGCCTCAACTGGTGTTCTCTGTCTGTTTGTCAGTCTCCTCTGGGCCTGTCTGGCAGTCTCCTCTGGCTCTCACCTGTTTGTCATCTCCTCTGGCTCTCTGCCTGTTTGTCATCTCCTCTGGCTCTCTGCCTGTTTGTCATCTCCTCTGGCTCTCTGCCTGTTTGTCATCTCCTCTGGCTCTCTGCCTGTTTGTCATCTCCTATGGCTCTCACCTGTTTGTCAGTCTCACATTTACATTACATTTACATTTAAGTCATTTAGCAGACGCTCTTATCCAGAGCGACTTACAAATTGGTGCATTCACCTTATGACATCCAGTGGAACAGTCACTTTACAATAGTGCATCTAAATCTTAAGGGGGGGGGGGTGAGAGGGATTACTTATCCTATCCTAGGTATTCCTTAAAGAGGTGGGGTTTCAGGTGTCTCCGGAAGGTGGTGATTGACTCAGCTGTCCTGGCGTCGTGAGGGAGTTTGTTCCACCATTGGGGGGCCAGAGCAGCGAACAGTTTTGACTGGGCTGAGCGGGAGCTGTACTTCCTCAGTGGTAGGGAGGCGAGCAGGCCAGAGGTGGATGAACGCAGTGCCCTTGTTTGGGTGTAGGGCCTGATCAGAGCCTGGAGGTACTGAGGTGCCGTTCCCCTCACAGCTCCGTAGGCAAGCACCATGGTCTTGTAGCGGATGCGAGCTTCAACTGGAAGCCAGTGGAGAGAACGGAGGAGCGGGGTGACGTGAGAGAACTTGGGAAGGTTGAACACCAGACGGGCTGCGGCGTTCTGGATGAGTTGAAGGGGTTTAATGGCACAGGCAGGGAGCCCAGCCAACAGCGAGTTGCAGTAATCCAGACGGGAGATGACAAGTGCCTGGATTAGGACCTGTGCCGCTTCCTGTGTGAGGCAGGGTCGTACTCTGCGGATGTTGTAGAGCATGAACCTACAGGAACGGGCCACCGCCTTGATGTTGGTTGAGAACGACAGGGTGTTGTCCAGGATCACGCCAAGGTTCTTGGCGCTCTGGGAGGAGGACACAATGGAGTTGTCAACCGTGATGGCGAGATCATGGAACGGGCAGTCCTTCCCCGGGAGGAAGAGCAGCTCCGTCTTGCCGAGGTTCAGCTTGAGGTGGTGATCCGTCATCCACACTGATATGTCTGCCAGACATGCAGAGATGCGATTCGCCACCTGGTCATCAGAAGGGGGAAAGGAGAAGATTAATTGTGTGTCGTCTGCATAGCAATGATAGGAGAGACCATGTGAGGTTATGACAGAGCCAAGTGACTTGGTGTATAGCGAGAATAGGAGAGGGCCAAGAAGAGAGCCCTGGGGGACACCAGTGGTGAGAGCGCGTGGTGAGGAGACAGATTCTCGCCACGCCACCTGGTAGGAGCGACCTGTCAGGTAGGACGCAATCCAAGCGTGGGCCGCGCTGGAGATGCCCAACTCGGAGAGGGTGGAGAGGAGGATCTGATGGTTCACAGTATCGAAGGCAGCCGATAGATCTAGAAGGATGAGAGCAGAGGAGAGAGAGTTAGCTTTAGCAGTGCGGAGCGCCTCCGTGATACAGAGGAGAGCAGTCTCAGTTGAATGACTAGTCTTGTCTCCTCTGGCTCTTTGCCTGTTTGTCAGTCTCCTATGGCTCTTTGCCTGTTTGTCAGTCTCCTCTGGCTCTTTGCCTGTTTGTCTGTTTGTCATATCCTCTGGCTCTTTGCCTGTTTATCAGTCTCCTCTGGCTCTTTGCCTGTTTGTCAGTCTCCTCGGTCTCTTTGCCTGTTTGTCAGGCTCCTCTGGCTCTTAGCCTGTTTGTCAGTCTCCTCTGGCTCTTTGCCTGTTTGTCAGTCTCCTCTGGCTCTTTTCCTGTTTGTCAGTCTCCTCTGGATCTTTGTCTGATTGTCAGTCTCCTCTGTCTCTTTGCCTGTTTGTCAGTCTCCTCTGGCTCTTTGCCTGTTTGTCAGTCTCCTCTGGCTCTCACCTGTTTGTCACCTCCTCTGGTTCTCTGCCTGTCTGTCAGTCTCCTCTGGCTCTCACCTGATTGTCATCAAATCTGTCTTTATGCCTGATTGTCAGCCTCCTCTGGCTCTCTGCCTATTTGTCAGTCTCCTCTGGCGCTCACCTGTTTGTCATCTCCTCTGGCTCTTTGCCTGTTTGTCATCTCCTCTGGCTCTGTGCCTGTTTGTCATCTACCTCTGGCTTTTTGCTTGTTTGTCATCTCCTCTGGCTCTTTGCCTGTTTGTCATCTACCTCTGGCTCTTTGCCCGTTTGTCAGTCTCCTCTGGCTCTTTGCCCGTTTGTCAGTCTCCTCTGGCTCTTTGCCCGTTTGTCATCTCCTCTGGCTCTTTGCCCGTTTGTCATCTCCTCTGGCTCTTTGCCTGTTTGTCATCTCCTCTGGCTCTTTGCCTGTTTGTCATCTCCTCTGGCTCTTTGCTTGTTTGTCATCTCTCTGGCTCTTTGCCCGTTTGTCAGTCTCCTCTGGCTCTTTGCCTGTTTGTCATCTCCTCTGGCTCTTGCCTGTTTGTCATCTCCTCTGGCTCTTTGCTTGTTTGTCATCTCCTCTGGCTCTTTGCCTGTTTGTCATCTCCTCTGGCTCTTTGCCTGTTTGTCATCTCCTCTGGCTCTTTGCCTGTGTGTCAGTCTCCTCTGGTATTTGCCTGTTTGTCAGTCTCCTCTGGCTCTTTGCCTGTTTGTCAGTCTCCTCTGGCTCTCTGCCTGTTTGTAAGTCTCCTTTGGTACTCACCTGTTTGTCAGTCTCCTCTGGCTCTTGCCTGTTTGTCATCCCCTCTGGCTCTTTGCCTGTTTGTCATCCCCTCTGGCTCTTTGCCTGTTTCTCAGTCTCCTCTATCTCTTTGCCTGTTTGTCAGGCTCCTCTGGCTCTTTGCCTGTTTGTCAGGCTCCTCTGGCTCTTTGCCTGTTTGTCAGGCTCCTCTGGCTCTTTGCCTGTTTGTCATCTCCTCTGGCTCTTTGCCTGTTTCTCAGTCTCCTCTATCTCTTTGCCTGTTTGTCAGGCTCCTCTGGCTCTTTGCCTGTTTGTCAGTCTCCTCTGGCTCTTTGCCTGTTTGTAAGTCTCCTCTGGCTCTTTGCCTGTTTGTCTGTTTGTCATATCCTCTGGCTCTTTGCCTGTTTATCAGTCTCCTCTGGCTCTTTGCCTGTTTGTCAGTCTCCTCGGTCTCTTTGCCTGTTTGTCAGGCTCCTCTGGCTCTTAGCCTGTTTGTCAGTCTCCTCTGGCTCTTTGCCTGTTTGTCAGTCTCCTCTGGCTCTTTTCCTGTTTGTCAGTCTCCTCTGGATCTTTGTCTGATTGTCAGTCTCCTCTGTCTCTTTGCCTGTTTGTCAGTCTCCTCTGGCTCTTTGCCTGTTTGTCAGTCTCCTCTGGCTCTCACCTGTTTGTCACCTCCTCTGGTTCTCTGCCTGTCTGTCAGTCTCCTCTGGCTCTCACCTGATTGTCATCAAATCTGTCTTTATGCCTGATTGTCAGCCTCCTCTGGCTCTCTGCCTATTTGTCAGTCTCCTCTGGCGCTCACCTGTTTGTCATCTCCTCTGGCTCTTTGCCTGTTTGTCATCTCCTCTGGCTCTGTGCCTGTTTGTCATCTACCTCTGGCTTTTTGCTTGTTTGTCATCTCCTCTGGCTCTTTGCCTGTTTGTCATCTACCTCTGGCTCTTTGCCTGTTTGTCATCTACCTCTGGCTTTTTGCTTGTTTGTCATCTCCTCTGGCTCTTTGCCCGTTTGTCAGTCTCCTCTGGCTCTTTGCCCGTTTGTCAGCCTCCTCTGGCTCTTTGCCCGTTTGTCATCTCCTCTGGCTCTTTGCCCGTTTGTCATCTCCTCTGGCTCTTTGCCTGTTTGTCATCTCCTCTGGCTCTTTGCCTGTTTGTCATCTCCTCTGGCTCTTTGCTTGTTTGTCATCTCTCTGGCTCTTTGCCCGTTTGTCAGTCTCCTCTGGCTCTCTGCCTGTTTGTAAGTCTCCTTTGGTACTCACCTGTTTGTCAGTCTCCTCTGGCTCTTGCCTGTTTGTCATCCCCTCTGGCTCTTTGCCTGTTTGTCATCCCCTCTGGCTCTTTGCCTGTTTCTCAGTCTCCTCTATCTCTTTGCCTGTTTGTCAGGCTCCTCTGGCTCTTTGCCTGTTTGTCAGGCTCCTCTGGCTCTTTGCCTGTTTGTCAGGCTCCTCTGGCTCTTTGCCTGTTTGTCATCTCCTCTGGCTCTTTGCCTGTTTCTCAGTCTCCTCTATCTCTTTGCCTGTTTGTCAGGCTCCTCTGGCTCTTTGCCTGTTTGTCAGTCTCCTCTGGCTCTTTGCCTGATTGTCAGTCTCCTCTGGCTCTTTGCCTGTTTGTCAGTCTCCTCTGGCTCTTTGCCTGTTTGTCAGTCTCCTCTGGCTCTTTGCCTGTTTGTCAGTCTCCTCTGGCTCTTTGCCTGTTTGTCAGTCTCCTCTGGCTCTTTGCCTGTTTGTCATCTCCTCTGGCTCTTTGCCCGTTTGTCAGTCTCCTCTGGCTCTTTGCCCGTTTGTCAGTCTCCTCTGGCTCTTTGCCTGTTTGTCAGTCTCCTCTGGCTCTTTGCCCGTTTGTCAGTCTCCTCTGGCTCTTTGCCTGTTTGTCAGTCTCCTCTGGCTCTTTGCCTGTTTGTCAGTCTCCTCTGGCTCTTTGCCTGTTTGTCAGTCTCCTCTGGCTCTTTGCCTGTTTGTCAGTCTCCTCTGGCTCTTTGCCTGTTTGTCAGTCTCCTCTGGCTCTTTGCCTGTTTGTCATCTCCTCTGGCTCTTTGCCTGTTTGTCAGTCTCCTCTGGCTCTCGCCTGTTTGTCACCTCCTCTGGTTCTCTGCCTGTCTTTAAGTCTCCTCTGGCTCTCACCTGTTTGTCATCAAATCTGTCTTTATGCCTGATTGTCATCTCCTCTGGCTCTCTGCATGTTTGTCAGCCTCCTCTGGCTCTCTGCCTGTTTGTCATCTCCTCTGGCTCTTTGCCTGTTTGTCAGTCTCCTCTGGCTCTTTGCCTGTTTGTCAGACTCCTCTGGCTCTTTGCCTGTTTGACAGTCTCCTCTGGCTCTTTGCCTCGGCTTTGTCAGTCTCCTCTGGCTCTTTGCCTGTTTGTCAGTCTCCTCTGGCTCTTTGCCTGTTTGTCAGTCTCCTCTGGCTCTTTGCCTGTTTGTCAGTCTCCTCTGGCTCTTTGCCTGTTTGTCAGTCTCCTCTGGCTCTTTGCCTGTTTGTCAGTCTCCTCTGGCTCTTTGCCTGTTTGTCAGTCTCCTCTGGCTCTTTGCCTGTTTGTCAGTCTCCTCTGGCTCTTTGCCTGTTTGTCAGTCTCCTCTGGCTCTTTGCCTGTTTGTCAGTCTCCTTTGGTACTCACCTGTTTGTCAGTCTCCTCTGGCTCTTGCCTGTTTGTCATCCCCTCTGGCTCTTTGCCTGTTTGTCATCCCCTCTGGCTCTTTGCCTGTTTCTCAGTCTCCTCTATCTCTTTGCCTGTTTGTCAGGCTCCTCTGGCTCTTTGCCTGTTTGTCAGGCTCCTCTGGCTCTTTGCCTGTTTGTCAGGCTCCTCTGGCTCTTTGCCTGTTTGTCATCTCCTCTGGCTCTTTGCCTGTTTCTCAGTCTCCTCTGGCTCTTTGCCTGTTTGTCAGGCTCCTCTGGCTCTTTGCCTGTTTGTCAGTCTCCTCTGGCTCTTTGCCTGATTGTCAGTCTCCTCTGGCTCTTTGCCTGTTTGTCAGTCTCCTCTGGCTCTTTGCCTGTTTGTCAGTCTCCTCTGGCTCTTTGCCTGTTTGTCAGTCTCCTCTGGCTCTTTGCCTGTTTGTCAGTCTCCTCTGGCTCTTTGCCTGTTTGTCATCTCCTCTGGCTCTTTGCCCGTTTGTCAGTCTCCTCTGGCTCTTTGCCTGTTTGTCAGTCTCCTCTGGCTCTTTGCCTGTTTGTCAGTCTCCTCTGGCTCTTTGCCCGTTTGTCAGTCTCCTCTGGCTCTTTGCCTGTTTGTCAGTCTCCTCTGGCTCTTTGCCTGTTTGTCAGTCTCCTCTGGCTCTTTGCCTGTTTGTCAGTCTCCTCTGGCTCTTTGCCTGTTTGTCAGTCTCCTCTGGCTCTTTGCCTGTTTGTCAGTCTCCTCTGGCTCTTTGCCTGTTTGTCATCTCCTCTGGCTCTTTGCCTGTTTGTCAGTCTCCTCTGGCTCTCGCCTGTTTGTCACCTCCTCTGGTTCTCTGCCTGTCTTTAAGTCTCCTCTGGCTCTCACCTGTTTGTCATCAAATCTGTCTTTATGCCTGATTGTCATCTCCTCTGGCTCTCTGCATGTTTGTCAGCCTCCTCTGGCTCTCTGCCTGTTTGTCATCTCCTCTGGCTCTTTGCCTGTTTGTCAGTCTCCTCTGGCTCTTTGCCTGTTTGTCAGACTCCTCTGGCTCTTTGCCTGTTTGACAGTCTCCTCTGGCTCTTTGCCCGTTTGTCAGTCTCCTCTGGCTCTTTGCCTGTTTGTCAGTCTCCTCTGGCTCTTTGCCTGTTTGTCAGTCTCCTCTGGCTCTTTGCCTGTTTGTCAGTCTCCTCTGGCTCTTTGCCTGTTTGTCAGTCTCCTCTGGCTCTTTGCCTGTTTGTCAGTCTCCTCTGGCTCTTTGCCTGTTTGTCAGTCTCCTCTGGCTCTTTGCCTGTTTGTCAGTCTCCTCTGGCTCTTTGCCTGTTTGTCAGTCTCCTCTGGCTCTTTGCCTGTTTGTCAGTCTCCTCTGGCTCTTTGCCCGTTTGTCATATCCTCTGGCTCTTTGCCCGTTTGTCATATCCTCTGTTTTTTTGCCTGTTTGTCATCTCCTCTGGTTCTTTTGCCTGTCTGTCATCTCCTCTGGCTTTCTGCCTGTATGTCATCTCCTCTGGCTCTTTGCCTGTTTGTCAGTCTCCTCTGTCTCTTTGCCTGATTGTCAGTCTGCTCTGGCTCTTCGCCTGTTTGTCATCTCCTCTGGTCCTTTGCCTGTTTGTCATCTCCTCTGGCTCTCTGCCTGTTTGTCAGTCTCTTCTGGCTCTTCGCCTGTTTGTCAGTCTCTTCTGGCTCTTTGCCTGTTTGTCAGTCTCATCTGGCTCTCGCCTGTTTGTCACCTCCTCTGGTTCTCTGCCTGTCTGTAAGTCTCCTCTGGCTCTCACCTGTTTGTCATCAAATCTGGCTTTATGCCTGATTGTCATCTCCTCTGGCTCTCTGCCTGTTTGTCAGCCTCCTCTGGCTCTCTGCCTGTTTGTCAGTCTCCTCTGGTGCTCACCTGTTTGTCATCTCCTCTGGCTCTCTGCCTGTTTGTCATCTCCTTTAGCTCTCTGCCTGTTTGTAAGTCTCCTCTGGCTCTCTGCCTGTTTGTAAGTCTCCTCTGGCTCTCTGCCTGTTTGTCAGTCTCCTCTGGCTCTCTGCCTGTTTATCAGACTCCTCTCCTCTCCTTCCCTCCTCTCTCCCTCTCGTTCTCTTT
This sequence comes from Oncorhynchus gorbuscha, assembly GCF_021184085.1. Taxonomy (NCBI): domain Eukaryota; kingdom Metazoa; phylum Chordata; class Actinopteri; order Salmoniformes; family Salmonidae; genus Oncorhynchus; species Oncorhynchus gorbuscha. The sequence continues at coordinate 79,187,826 of NC_060185.1, forward strand.
CTCTCCACCAGCTGTCCTCAAAGGAGGAAAGGAAGGGCTGCATTTCCTCTGCACTGTACCTTACATGCAAGACACATTTTTAGGGAGTTGGAGAGGGCTGTTAAAAGGGATGTAGTATGGATAAATGTATGGATATATGGACTGGCTATTACACTATCCAGTACTCAGAATAGTAATATTAGCCCACCATCCCTCCATTCTCAGTCAGTCTGAGCCCACCATCCCTCCATTCTCAGTCAGAGTGAGCCCACCATCCCTCCATTCTCAGTCAGACTGAGCCCACCATCCCTCCATTCTCAGTCAGACTGAGCCCACCATCCCTCCATTCTCAGTCAGTCTGAGCCCACCATCCCTCCACTCACAGTCGGTCTGAGCCCACCATCCCTCCAATCTCAGTCAGTTTGAGCCCACAATCCCTCCACTCTGTCAGACTGAGCCCACCATCCCTCCATTCTCAGTCAGTCTGAGCCCACAATCCCTCCACTCTCAGTCGGTCTGAGCCCACCATCCCTCCACTCTCAGTCGGTCTGAGGCCACCATACCTCAATTCTTAGCCGTTCTGAGCCCACCATCCTTCCATTCTCAGCCAGTCTGAGCTCACCATCCCTCCACTCTCAGTCGGTCTGAGCCCACCATACCTCAATTCTTAGCCGTTCTGAGCCCACCATCCTTCCATTCTCAGCCAGTCTGAGCTCCGTCCCTCCACTCTCAGCCAGCTAACGTCTTTGTGTCGGTCCCGTCTCACCTCTCCCTCCCTCCCTCCCTCCTCCTCCCTCCACCTCAGCACTACCAGGTCACATCCCATCCCATGCGTTGGCCCAGGCGTTAATACCCTGTGACAGCCTCTGTTGTCTCAACCACGGCCCGTCACAGGGGGCTGCCAGTCTGCTCCAGCTAACGTGCGGCCTCCCATTCTGAACTGCACACAACACAATACAACAGGATGGTACTAGCTGGCACCGGCGCCACCATGGCCATACCTGGCTCAACCTAATGTTGCTGTCCAAGGGACATGTCCTGAAATGTGGGGCCATGGCAATAGTGTAGAACATGGTTTATAGTGCAACTCGCACTCTCCCCCTCCCTCTGTCGCTCTCCTTTTATATCACTCTGCTGCTCAGCCGGATGGGCTGTGTCCAGTCTACTTGTAATTTGGTTCACAGGGCCCCTGGCAGTGGAAAGAGGGACAGAGAGGATAAAGAAGCCTGAGAGCCTGGGTAGGAAAAGCTTAGGCTTAGTGCAGGGCCTCCAGAGTACCAGGGTCCAACAGACACATGAAAAAGCATTAAATAAACATTAATGGAACTGGGTTACAGGAGATTTATTAAGAGGGCTTTTTACCACCTCGCCGTCGAGAGCGGCGCACGTCATTTGAATAACTCTCGCATGCACACAGGTAAACAAACAAGGTCATTTATTGCTGTCCTTGTCGGTGTCCGTTGTGAAAATCTATTTTTACATTGTTTTTCCCGGGAAAATTTGTGTTTTCATTTTTTTTATGGTTTACGACGAGACAGAGATTGAGCACTTTATTTTCAGGCTACGGTAAGTCTGACTTGGATCCGATTATTATGTCACTTTGCCGTGTGCTAAAAATGAGGCCTTAATCGTGGCTTAGTGATGTTGAATATATCCTTGGCCAATGGTAAATAAAATGTGACTGATTAAACAGTACACACAGTAATGAGGACACATCTGTTTCATAAGTGCAGAGTTCAGGTCTGAGAAGTTCATGACGGTAGACCAGTAGATTAAAAGTGAATTGAAGAGGTCAGATACAGATTGACTCCCAGAATTGTTCGTCATTTTGAAAACTTTGTGAACCCAATGTTCTGACAGTCGCCTGCCGGACTCTAGCAGCGCAGAACTGTATCAAGAATGTGGTAGGTAAGAAATATATGTGACAGTCATTTTTTAAATATATACAGGGCACTCAGAAAGTATTCACACCCCTTACCTTAATCCACATTTTGTTATGTTTCAGCCTTACTCTAAAATGTATTCAATTATTTTTTCCCCACATCAATCTACACACAATACCTCATAATGACAAAGCGAAAACAGGTTTGAAGAAATGTAGCTAATATATTAAATATAAATAACAGAAATACCTTATTTTTCATACACTTTGCTATGAGACTCGAAATTGAGTTCAAGTGCATCCTGTTTCCATCGATCGTCCTTGAAATGTTTATCCAACTTGATTGGAGTCCACCTGTGGTAAATTAAATTGACTGGACATGATTTGGAAAGGCACGCACCTGTCTATATAAGACCATGGGAAACAAGATTCTCTGGTCTGATGAAACCAAGATTGAACTCTTTGGCCTGAATGCATCACATCTGGAGGAAACTTGGCACAATCGCTATAGTGAAACATGGTGGAGGCAGTATCATGCTGTGAGGATGTTTTTCAGCAGCAAGGACTGGGAGACTAGTCAGGGTCAAGGGAAAGATTAACGGAGCAAAGTACAGAGAGATCCTTGATGAAAACCTGCTCCAGAGCGCTCAGGACCTCAGACTGGGGAGAAGGTTCACCTTCCAACAGGAGAATGACCCTAAGCACATAGCCAAGACAATGCAGGAGTGGCTTCGGGACAAGGCTCTGAATGTCTTTGAGTGGCCCATCCAGAGCTGCAAATAGATTGTAAGTTTTAAATATTCAATATTCAAATAAAGACTTGAGGCTAAAATCGCTGCTAAAGATGCTTCAACTAAGTATTGACTAAAGGGTCAGTTGTTTTTTTTAACACATTTGGAAACATTGTGTGTAGATTGATGAGGATTTAAAACATTAAAAAAAAAAAAAATTAGAATATAAGGCTGTAGCGTAACAAAATGTGGAAAAAGTCAAGGGGTCTGAATACATTCCGAATGCACTGTATGCTCTATGCTGGCTCTTTTTCTAAAAACATTTGTCAAAAAGTGCTTTACATTAACCCTGCCTACATTAATCATGCCTACATTAATCCTGCCAAAGATGAAGCACCAGCACAGTTGCAAAAACAACAACAGGAAAAACGTAGAGAGAGCAGACTCAGAAGGTCTGCCTATTCTAAACTGTCTGAACGTATAATTCTAGTCAATAACCAGAATACTTCTCCAACTATCAAAAAATCCATTTGATTGTAGGAAAAATGGTTTGTTGTGCCCATGAAAAGAACAAAAGTCGGGTTCATTTCACACAGTGAAAGTAATTATAATTGTACCAAATGAAATGCCACAACGGCGCGAAACTCTTTGAAAATTGCTGGACGTTGTCCAAAGTAATTAACACAACAATTTGGATGGGATCAACAACATACTATAGACAAACTATTTCTTCCTCATTCTCATTCATATCGATGTCTTCTCATCTCTTTCTTTGTCTCTTTATTTAACTAGGCAAGTCAGTTAAGAACAAATTCTTATTTACAATGACGGACTACCCCGGCCAAACCCGGGCGACGCTGGGCCAATCTCTGCCACTCTTTCCCTCCATCTCCCTCCCTCTCTCTCCATTATTCTTTCTCCATATGTATCTATCTTTATGTGTGTGGCTTTCTCTCCTCCTTCTCTCTCTCAACCTATCTCTCTATCCATCTATCTCTCTCTCTCAAATGAATTGGAACTTGAGAGTGAATAATCTGACATAGGTTGTCATGTCAGTGAGAATGGTTTACCAAGAAAAACTTCCAAATACACTAATTAACTTTAATCCTGGATCTGTCATCTAAAACAGTAGTACACACACCCATATACACACACGCACGCACACACACACACATAATTACATTGGTCTCTCAGGTTATCTCTGAGTAAGGCTGGCAGCTGAATGTAGATCAGTGTGTCTGTCAATGTCTCAAGTGCATACACTGAAAGGATAGGTCTGTGAAGTGTTGTCACTAGTTAAATCAATCTCTTCTTCCCCCTGACGAGTCATGACCTTCTCTCACTCTCCATCATCAACATCGAGACCGCCTCCCTCCTCCTCATCATTTAAAAAATGAAAAGGCAGATTCAGTGTCAATTTTACTTGTCGATTTATTCTGCTATGCCCGCCGCTGAAATATTAATGTGTGCGGAGAGGAAGGGCGGGTTAGCCTCACTTGAGTATTCACAGCCCTTTGCTTGCACCCAGCTGCTGTTGCAACAACTCAATGAGCGGAGTGATCACAACGTAGTGTAATAACATCTGAAATGGATTGGAACTGGATAGTGAACAATCAGCCATAGGGTGTTAGGTCAGTGTGGGTTAAGTATTGAATGATTGAGTTGGTCAGCAGATAAAATTGTGCCATTCACTGACATCCAAGATGGTTCCTAGCGAGCTGTGTGTACAGAATACACAGACAGGGTTACAGGGAGTCAGTGAGACTGGGATACTGGGCAACTGGACAGGTGCATGCATACATACATATGTAGAAACACCCACACAAACAAATATGTACAGTATATAACATGTATCAAAGAACATGTCATCATATCTGCCATGCCTACTTCCAGTGGTAAATGTATCTACCATGCCTATTTCCAGTGGTAAATGTATCTACCATGCCTATTTCCAGTGGTACAAGTATCTACCATGCCTATTTCCAGTGGTAAATGTATCTACCATGCCTATTTCCAGTGGTACAAGTATCTACCATGCCTATTTCCAGTGGTAAATGTATCTACCATGCCTATTTCCAGTGGTAAATGTATCTACCATGCCTATTTCCAGTGGTACAAGTATCTACCAAGACTATTTCCAGTGGTAAATGTATCTACCATGCCTATTTCCAGTGGTAAATGTATCTACCATGTCTATTTCCAATGGTAAATGTATCTACCATGCCTATTTCCAGTGGTAAATGCAGACACAAACACAGTACCAGTCAAAGGTTTGGACACACCTACTCCAGTGGTAAATATATTGAATCTACCATGCCTACTTCCAGTGGTAAATGTACTATATCTACCATGCCTACTTCCAGTGGTAAATGTACTATATCTACCATGCCTATTTCGAGTGGTAAATGTACCATATTACATTTTTACATTTAAGTCATTTAGCAGACGCTCTTATCCAGAGCGACTTACAAATTGGTGCATTCACCTTATGACATCCAGTGGAACAGTCACTTTACAATAGTGCATCTAAATCTTAAAGGGGGGGGGGTGAGAGGGATTACTTATCCTATCCTAGGTATTCCTTAAAGAGGTGGGGTTTCAGGTGTCTCCGGAAGGTGGTGATTGACTCTATCTGCCATGCCTACTTCCAGTGCTAAATGTACCATATCTACCATGCCTACTTCCAGTGGTAAATGTACTATATCTACCATGCCTATTTCCAGTGGTAAATGTACTATATCTACCATGCCTATTTCCAGTGGTAAATGTACTATATCTACCATGCCTATTTCCAGTTGTAAATGTATGTACCATGCCTATGTCCAGTGGTAAATGTATCTACCATGTCTATTTCCAGTGGTAAATGTATCTACCATGCCTATTTCCAGTGGTAAATGCAGACACAAAAACAGTACCAGTCAAAGGTTTGGACACACCTACTCCAGTGGTAAATATATTGTATCTACCATGCCTATTTCCAATGGTAAATGTACTGTATCTACCATGCCTATGTCCAGAGGTAAATGTATCTACCATGCCTATTTCCAGTGGTAATTATATTTTATCTACCATGTCTGTTTCCAGTGGTAAATGTAAGTACAATGCCTATTTCCAGTGGTAAATGTATCTACCATGCCTACTTCTAGTGGTAAATGTACTGTATCTACCATGTCTATTTCCAGTGGTAAATGTATGTATGATGCCTATTTCCAGTGGTAAATGTATGTATGATGCCTATTTCCAGTGGTAAATGTATCTACCATGCCTATTTCCAGTGGTACAAGTATCTACCATGCCTATTTCCAGTGGTAAATGTATGCCTATTTCCAGTGGTAAATGTATCCACCATGCCTATATCGAGTGGTAAATGTAGACACAAACACACTACCAGTAAAAAGTTTGGGCACACCTACTCTTTCAAGGGTTTTTCTTTATTTTTACTATTTTCTATATTGCAAAATAATAGTGAAACATCCAAACTACGAAATAACACATATGGTGACACGATTGTCGCAAGTCACGACTTCACAGGAGAGCCATTTGAACTTAAAACATTAAAAAATATATTTTTGGCAGAAATGCCTTCTCGAACATGTGAACTTTCATGTGCCTTAATAACAAACTCATATGTCATCTGTAAATACAAATAAAATAGTTCAATTACGAGCTTTGTTGGTTAAGTCACAGAAAAAGTAAGCAACCTTCCCACTAGCCATAATTCAAAGTAGAATTACTTTGTCATTGTTCCTCAAATGCACTGTATGATATACCAGTTTGTAGCTCTGAGTCTCTACTCTCATCCAATGTAAAAAGGTGGAGTCTCATATGGAATCATGTAGTAACCAAAAAAAGTGCTAAACAAAACAAAATATATTTTATATTTGAGATTCTTCAAAGTAGCCGCCTTGATGACAGCTTTGCACACTCTTGGCATTCTCTCAACCAGCTTCATGAGTTAGTCACCTGGAATGCATTACAATTAACAGGTGTGCCTTGGAATTCCTTTCCTTTTTAATGCATTTGAGCCAATCAGCTGTGCTGTGACAAGGTAGAGTGGTATACAAAAAATAGCCCAATTTGGTAAAAGACCAAGTCCATATTATGGAAAGAACAGCTCAAATAAGCAAATAGAAAAGACAGTCCATCAGAACTTTGAAAGTTTTTTCAAGTGCAGTCGCAAAAACCATCAAGCACTATGATAAAACCGTCTCAGAGGATAAGGTCATTAGTGTTAACTGCACCTCAGATTGCAGCCCAAATAAATGCTTCACAGAGTTTAAGTAACAGACACATCTCTACATCAACTGTTCAGAGGAGACTGCATGAATCAGACCTTCATGGTTAAATTGCTACAAAAAAAACACTACTAAAGGACACCAACAAAAAGAAGAGACGTGTTTGGGCCAAGAAACGTGAGCAGTGGACATTAGAAAATCTGTCCTTCGGTCTGATGAGATTTTGGGCTCCAACCGCCGTGTCTTTGTGAGACACAGTAGGTGAACGGATGAAGCTGGTTGAGAGAATGCCAAGCGTGTGCAAAGCTGTCATCAAGGCAAAGGGTGGCTACTTTGAAGGATCTAAAGTATAAATATGTATTTAGATTTGTTTAACATTTTTTTGGTTACTACATGATTCCACATGTGTTATTTTATAGTTTTGATGTCTTCACTATTATTCTACTGTGTGAAAAAATATAAAAAATAATAAAGAAAAACCCTTGAATGAGTAGGTGTGTCCAAACCTTTGACTGGTACTGTATGTATGTCACATGTACTGTACAATAGAAGATGTCATCAGATTGTTATGGCTTTTCTGGTGGAACAAACCCACACTTTCAAAAACATGTTTATCAAACGTATTACATAACATGTTCTCCATCGTCTCATTCATGTGCTATTTCTAGAGCAGACCTTATGTCACCCTGGTCGTCCCACACTGTGTTCTTTGTGTCATTTCCCTTCAGTGAAAACATGACAATGCATATCTGCTGTGTTTACTAGGCCCCGGCTTCGTCTTGTCAAGTCGTAAAAGGTCAAACATCTCGCTTCCACTGACGGCTGATCTAATCGGTAAACATTAATTCATACCTCTCCACATTACAACCGTAACTCAAAATAGCTCCGTGCAGTGTATCACGGATAGCTCCGTGCAGTGTATCACGGATAGCTCTGTGCAGTGTATCACGGATAGCTCTGTGCAGTGTATCACGGATAGCTCTGTGCAGTGTATCACGGATAGCTCCGTGCAGTGTATCACGGATAGCTCTGTGCAGTGTATCACGGATAGCTCCGTGCAGTGTATCACGGATAGCTCTGTGCTTTGTATCACGATAGCTCTGTGCAGTGTATCACGGATAGCTCCGTGCAGTGTATCACGGATAGCTCTGTGCAGTGTATCACGGATAGCTCCGTGCAGTGTATCACGGATAGCTCCGTGCAGTGTATCACGGATAGCTCTGTGCAGTGTATCACGGATAGCTCTGTGCAGTGTATCACGGATAGCTCTGTGCAGTGTATCACGGATAGCTCTGTGCTTTGTATCACGGATAGCTCCGTGCAGTGTATCACGGATAGCTCTGTGCAGTGTATCACGGATAGCTCCGTGCAGTGTATCACGGATAGCTCTGTGCTTTGTATCACGGATAGCTCTGTGCAGTGTATCACGGATAGCTCTGTGCAGTGTATCACGGATAGCTCCGTGCAGTGTATCACGGATAGCTCTGTGCAATGTATCACGGATAGCTCTGTGCATTGTATCACGGATAGCTCGCGCAGTGTATCACGGATAGCTCCGTGCAGTGTATCACGGATAGCTCTGTGCATTGTAGCACGGATAGCTCCGTGCAGTGTATCACGGATAGCTCCGTGCAATGTATCACGAATAGCTCTGCACAGTATATCGTGGAAAGACACCAAGACTGGACATGACGAAGACTAGCAGTAAGCGTTGCTGTCTCCTCAATGACGCAATGCAAATCTATCTGGCTCGGATAGGAAGGATCCTTGGTTAGAAGGTTTTGTCTAGGTTCTGCAGGGGGGCATGTGGACAAATCTCCTTCTGGATATCTTATCTCTTTCACACAAACACACTCACTCACACACACACACACACACACACACACACACACACACACACACACACACACACACACACACAGACACACTCCTTGCTCAGCATGCTTTCACCTGATGGTAATTACGTTTATCGTGCTGTGATTACATGAATTACACAATTGGATACACTGATTGTATCTCGGATGCTGATGAAATGGGAACAATTGCAGGTTTGCACATTTTAATTGAAAACTACTGCAGCATACAGCCCAAAATTCTGGTAAAGTGGGAAAGATGTGGGGGAAATTATTAAAATAAACCCCAGAACTGGAGCAAAACCAAGAGGGGGGGGGGGGGCTGGTAAATGACTGTAAACAAAGCCACAATTTGAGTTTTTCAAGCTTCAGACAAGCTATTTTGAGGGTACTCATATTAGGACAGCCACAGAGCCACAGATGAGCTAGTTTGAGAGTACTCATATTAGGACAGCCACAGAGCCACAGATGAGCTAGTTTGAGGGTACTCATATTAGGACAGCCACAGAGCCACAGATGAGCTAGTTTGAGGGTACTCATATTAGAACAGCCACAGAGCCACAGATGAGCTAGTTTGAGGGTACTCATATTAGAACAGCCACAGAGCCACAGATGAGCTAGTTTGAGGGTACTCATATTAGAACAACCTCAGATTCACTTTCTACCTGACCACAACTCACAAAGTTGCTAAACAGTGGCTCTCGGGAGGCCAGTTAATATATGGCTCCTCACATGCCAGTAATCAAGACGAGTCTGTGTTTTTTCAAAATGGATGCCCTGCTGGTATAGGCTTTCATGTCCTCCTCCAGACGTTGGCAGTGTTTTAAATGTCAATAGAATCTCAAGCCCCTCTTTTGTTAGACTATATCAGAATTCTGCACAACGAGCCGTTCTAAGCACTTAAATGCTCTTAGCTCCGTATAAATTGGATCGATTGCCGGCACTTTTGCTACAAACTGAACTGTTGTCCTTCTTTGCAGCGGCGGTGTGGGTGGTTATTATTCTAATAAGGACTTACTTGTTCAGATTCATTTCTCCAAATCAATTCCGACACTCTAAAGAAAAGAAAAAAAAGGAATAAAGAGAGCAGCGGCTAATTTGATTCCGCCTGCCAACTTGTTTGCTGGACATTCCAGCTAGTCAGGCTAATCAGGCCCCAGCCTGCTGAAAGCTTGTTGTGTCAGTGGATACAAAAAAGGGGGCATAGATGAAAGAATGAAGGATGGGTAAAGAGAGAAAAAGCAGGAAGAAAGAGTGAGAGAGAAACAAAAAGAGAGAGTGAGAGAAGGGGAGTGAGGCCGTGTGTGAGAGGACTGGGCGAGAATTGATCAGATTCTGTCAGTGCTACTGTTGGTCTAGCCACTCTGGCATGACAGAGTACAGCTACATTCAATACTCATCATTAGTTAGCCCGGTCCTATAGCCACCAGGTCAGGCTAGTTGGCTTCGGTTGGGGGGACAGGGGTGGAGTTGGGTGATGGGGTTGGGGGGGTGTTCGATTGGCTTCAGGCTTAAGCCAATGAATCCCATTAGAAAACATCCAACAGCAGACTTCTTTGTTCAGACCAACTTGGGCTTAATGAAGTGTGCAATGAGGAAACCAAAAACAATTGACAAAAGGAGGGAGTGCAGGTTAAGTTATGGACAAGAAAGTGGAGGAAGTATTAGTGGTGGTAGTAGTAGTATTATTGGTGGCAGTAATAGTAGTAGTAGTGGCAGTTGTTGTAGTAGTAGTAGTAGTAGTAGTAGTGGTAGTACTGGCAGTAGTAGTAGTGGTAGTACTGGCAGTAGTAATAGTAGTAGTAGTAGAAGAAGCAGCAGGAGTGGCAGTAGTAATAGTATAAGGTAATGAGTACAATGGGTACACGGTAATGAGTACAATCCATGCAAAATTAAAGGATCTAAACAATCAACGTTAAACACTTAGGCTTAATTAGGATGTTTTGAATCTGTAAGATGAACACAAACACTGTGCTAGGCCTCACTGATTAGAATAAAATACATACATAATAGAAACGCAAATCATATATACAGGACTCTTACATTTAGCAAGGATTGGATGTCAAGGCTAGGGAGGAGGGGGCGTGAGGGGGGTTGGTGGGTGGGCTCAAGTGGGAGCGTTGGAAAACTAATGAAGCCGTCTCCGTTGGCAACGAGAAGGAGGCACAAGGAGAGAGACCTATTTTTAGCAAATTAATTTAAGGCTCTAAATAATTAACTGATAATTATCTGGCAATCAGGAGTGAGATTAAATTATCTCCCAAAGATTTTTCCCTGTTAGCGCAGGGTGGCTATGGAGCGTTATGGAGATGATGTGGGTCCCCAGTCACAAAAAGGCACTGGTACTAGGCCTACTGCTCTGCAGCAAAAAACGAATTGACAGGGGGAATAAGACACGTGTTGAAGGCGAGTGGATTTGCCCGTGATTAGTGTCTAATGACTGACAGAAAGTTGGCACCCACACTCGGTATGTTTGTGACATAATAGACGTGTGAATCCAGCTGTCTTTCCGCACGCTGGGCCTCATTCTGACACACATCTCCCCCCTGCTCGCTGTACTCACTGCTACACCGCCGGCAGCAGACAGCTGCATGCAAAATACTGGCCCTGTGTGTAAACAGCCCCATGGCAAGGCAATCACGGATTCAGACACAATCAATGACATGAAATTGCACCCACACAGAAATCTGAAAACGACGGGGTGGCTGATGGTTGGAGAAGCTTGGTGGAGAAGACGACACCAATGACGATGTCAACAACGATTTAGATTCACATTTTTCAATGTTTTTTCTCACCTTGGAATTCCAAGACCGGAATTCCAACCCTACTATTTCATCTGAAAGAATACCACTGCATAGCATATTTAGTATAGACAACGCTTGTGACATTTAATAATAATAATAATAATATATGCCATTTAGCAGACGCTTTTATCCAAAGCGACTTACAGTCATGTGTGCATATTTACAGTTTGAAAATACTTTCACTACCAGACACAATGCATTCAGTGGTTCTCTTGTGAAGAATATACTACGAATACCATCAATACTTGATTTAAACTGAGTATACCAAACAGTAAGAACACCTTCCTAATATTGAGATACCCTCAGAACAGTCTCAATTCGTCGGGACATGGACTCTACAAGGTGTCGAAAGCGTTGCACATGGATGCGGGCAAATATTGACGCCAATGCTTCCATCAGTTATGACAAGTTGGCTGGACGTCCTTTGGGTGGTGGACCATTCTTGAGACACACTGAAAACTGTTGATCGTGAAAAACCCAGCAGCCTTGCAGTTCTTGACACAAACCGGTGTGCCTGGCACCTACTACCATACCCCATTCAAATACATTTAAATCTTTAATTTAGCCAATTCACCCTCTGAATGGCATACACACAATCCATGTCTCAAGGCTTAAAAATCCTTCTTTAACCTGTCTCTTCTCCTTCATCACCTCAAACTGAAGTGGATTTAACAAGTGACATCAATAAGGGACCCGAGCTTTCACCTGGATTCACTTGGTCAGTCTATATCATGGACAGAGCAGGTGTTCTTAATGTTTTGTATGATGAGATAGAACACTGTTTTCTTTATTCCTTCTGCAGAAATGCAAATCTAGGGCCCTTTTAAAGAGATGATCAATTCACTCAGCTAGGCCCTCACTGTTTTATTCAACAGTATGTCTAAGAAATGGAGTACTGTCTGAAAGTTAGATATCTCTCCTCCTACCCCTGAGAGGGCACCTCCTAGAGAGAGAGAAGAGGAAGAGGGGGAAGAGAGCACTGACAGGCAGCTGATGAATAGCCCCGAGCTATGTGTGTTTGTGCTCCAACTCGTGAATATCAAAGTGCCTGTGCTGCCGGGTTCTCTCCCCGCTTCCCTGCAGCTCTCCTACCTGCTTTGCTTCTTCCTCCTCCCTCTCTTTCTCCTTTCTTCCCTTTCTCCACCCTCCCCTCCGTCATCCCCTCCCTATCTTTAAACATTGCTCCATCGGCATATTCATGTCGAACCACATGTCAAGCTAAGTATATCAATCTGTCAATCCCTCTATCACAATTTTTATTTCATTCCTCGACTGTCGCCGCCACTGCTGATATCTAATTTTCAAACAATGTACCACCTCCCCGGCTCAGGGAGTGGGACAAAAAAACAAGAACAAATGGAAATGCGGAATTGTGACTGAGCCTCATGCATCTGAGAGCTGCTTTCAATAGAAATAAAAAAGCCTTTCACGAGAACCAACATTTGTTTACACACAAATGACAACTTATTTCTTTAAATGGAATGGGAAGAAAGCGGCCTCTCTTTTCTCTGCACATGGATGTCGACAGACATCTGTTTGCATAATGTGTTCTTCTCAGCGGTGGCTGGATTCAGAAAGTATTCATACCACTGACTAATTCCACATTTTGTTGTGTTACAGCCTAAAATTTTTAAAATGTATTACATATATTTTTTCTGATCCTTGTGTATACAATACCTCATAATGACAAACTGAAAATATGTTTTTAGAAATTTATATAAAATTAAATATAGATATATTTTACATAAGTATTCACACCCCCGAGTCAATACATGTTAGAACTTTGGCAGTGATTACAGCTGTGAGTCTATCTGGTTAGTTCTCTAAAAGCTGTGCACACCTGGATTGTACATTATTTGACCATTCTTCATTTCAAAATTCTTCAAGCTCTGTTATTATTGGTTGTTGATCATTGCTAGACAACCATTTTCAAGTCTTGCAATAGCTTTTCAAGCAGATTTAAGTCAAAACTGTAACTCAGCCATTCAGTAACATTCACTGTCTTCTTAGTAAGTAACTAAATCATCTCCCGGTGTATGGTGGAAAGTAGACTGAACCAGGTTTTGCTCCAAGATTGTGCCTGTTCTTAGCTCCATTATTAGCTCTGTTTCTTTTTTTATCCTGAAAAACTCCTCAGTCTGACTAGAAGCATACTCATAACATGATGCAGCCACCACTATGCTTAAAAATATAGAGATTAGTTCTCAGTAATGTGTTGTATTTGCCCCAAAGATAAGACTTTGTATTCAACTGAAAAAGTTCATTTGTTTGTTTTTGCAGTATTGCTTTACTACCTTGTTGCAAACAGGATGCATGTTTTGGAATGTTTTTATTCTGTACAGGGTTCCATCTTTTCACTCTGACAATTAGGTTAGTGTTGTGGAGTAACTAGAATTACTGCCATTAAACTCTGTAACTGTTTTAAAGTCACCATTGGCCTCATGGTGAAATCCATGAGCAGTTTCCTTCCTCTCCAACAAATGAGATAGGAAGGACGCCTGTATCTTTGTAGTGACTACTGGGTGTATTGATAAACCATCCAAAATGTAATTAATAACTTCACCATGCTCAAAGGGATATTATTCATTGTCTGATTTGTATTGCATTTCTTACCAGTAGGTGCCCTTCTTTGTGAGGCAGTGGTTAGAGCGTTGGGCCAGTAATCGAAAGGTTGCTGGATCGAATCCACAAGGTAAAAATCTATAGTTCTGCCCTTGAACAAGGCAGTTAACCCACTGCTCCCCGGTAGGCCGTCATTATAAATCAGAATTTGTTCTTAACTGACTTGCCTGGTTAAATAAAGGTTCAATAAAAAAATGAAAATCACCCTGGTCTTCATGGATGATTCTGCATTTAAAATGCATTGCTTGACTGAGGAACCTGACAGATACAGTAATTGTATGTGTTGGGTACAGAGATGAGGTAGTCATTAAAAAAGAATGTTAAACACTATTAGAGTGAGTCCATGCAACTTATTAGATGACTAGTTAAGCAAATGTTCACTCCTGAACTTAATTAGGCTTTCAACAACAAAGGGGTTGAATGATGACGGCACGTGTTTCCTTGCAGATAACCATGGTTGACAGAGGAAGAACAATAATTCCAAGCAACACCCTCCTTTTGAAGCTTCCAGTCTGTTATTCGAACTCAATCAGCATGACAGAGTGATCTCCAGCCTTGTCAACACTCACACCTGTGTTAACGAGAGAATCACTGACATGATGTCAGCTGGTCCTTTTGTGGCAGGGCTGAAATGCAGTGGAAATGCTTTTGGTGGATTCAGTTCATTTGCATGGCAAAGAGGGACTTTGCAATTAATTGCAATTCATCTGAACACTTTTCATAACATTCTGAAGTATATGCAAATTGCCAACATACAAACGGAGGCAGCAGACTTTGTGAAAAGTAATATTTGTGTCATTCTAAAAACTTTTGGCCACGACTGTACTGTGTGGAGACGAGTGACAAAATCTCAATTGAAGCCATTTTAAATTCAGGCTATAACACAAAAAAATATGGAAAAGGCAAGGGGTGTGAATACTTTCTGAAGGCACTGTAGCTACATTGGTGCTCATGGTGCTTGACATGCCTACCTTCCTCCCACTGTGCAACTTTTTATAAAATCAATGGCACAACTAAAAGTAGTTCTCATCCAAACCGTCGGGCCCGGTCACAGCCCCATATCAATCCAACCGGCAGAGAAAACAATGAGGCAAACAGATCAATTAGAACCTCTCTGCCCTCCTCAAGGCAGTCTACCATTGTGCTCAAACAACATGACCATAACCATAGTTCTTCAGCCACTACCAACAGTCACCATATATATACTGGGAAAAAAAGCCGCAACATAAAACAATTTTAAGAATTTTGCTGAGTTTACAGTTCATAAAAAAATCTGTCAATTGAAATAAATTCATTATGCCCTAATCTATGGATTTCAAATGACTGGAAAGGGGTGCAGCCATGGGAGAGCATAGGCCCACTCACTTGGGAGCCAGGTCCATCCACTGGGGAGCCAGACCCAGCCAATCAGAATGAGTTTTTCCCCATGAAAGGGCTTTATTGCAGACAGAAATCCTTCCCCCCCCCCCCCCCCTAGACAATCCCGCAGGTGAAGAAGCCGGATGTGGAAGTCCTGGCCTGGTTACATGGTCTGTGGTTGTGAGGCCAGTTGGATGTACTGCCAAATTCTCTAAAACAACATTGCGGGCGGCTTATGGTAGAGAAATTAACATTACATTCTCTGGCAAAACTTGAGACATCTGTGGCATTGTGTTGTTTGACAACACTGCACATTTTATATCTTATGAAAAATGGGACCAACACTTTGTGTTCATATTTTTGTTCAGTAAATTGAATCATCACTTTATTTGGCCAATTATTCTTGACTCGCTATGGTTCCATCTTAGAGGCACCTTGTTATTTACTTGACTGGGTGTCATATAAAGACTAGTCAGAGATCTGAGGCCCCGTAGTGAGCGGAGATGCCTGTAAGAAGCTTGAACTGTCATTACAGTTAATCAGTCTTTTCTGGACAGAGAACACATTTCCCTCTCACCAGGAATCATCTCCACGGTGTTAAAGTTCAACAACTCCAAGTTTCGAACCCCTGTGTTTTGATTTGTGATGGTGGAAAGTGAGAGAAATCTATACAAATATCAACACATCTCAAGGAGAGAGTAAAGAAAGAAGAGGCAGTGGGTGAAAACCTTGCTGGGTAAACAGAGAGTTGACACGGCTTGTCTTACAACAAAAGAAAAGAGCTCTCACCAAGCAATTTTTCTGAATTCCATTTCTGAGAGCCGCTTCAAGCCCTCGTACATGATTGAAAATGATAACGTTATTGCTCAACGAGGAGAACTTGAACGGCGAACACCTATGCAAACAAAACATGCACTCAATGGTATGCTTCTGAGTCATTGAGATCCGATGGCATGTAGAGATTGTGAAAACGAGGTGGGTATTCACCGTTTCGCAAAAAATCTATGATAAAGTCTTGAAAAAGCAAGAAGTCAGTGACAGGGAATGTATCGGTTGCATTTACTGGCTAGCAGAACTGCATATGCTTGGGAGGAAGTGCTGCGATTTGACTGCCTCTCTTGCTTTAATTTGCATGTGGTTATGTATCCACATATGTGTGCTAGCCTAAATTGGTGCCATCACCCTCTGCAGGTGGCAAGAGAGGAAAATGCAAAAAATAATAATAATACAATAACCAGACAGTGTTTCAAAGAGCCTCTGTCTCCACTGTGATGGCTACCCCTCTTGCTCTTAGTAACGTCAATTTGAGCAGTTAGGGATCTTGAGCCATCAACAGCTCTTTTCATTAATATTAACTGCCACCGTTTGCTGATAAGGCCACATTAACCAACTTATTGTCTTAATTACAATTTCTTGGCCTTTCTTATTTTCCATCGCCTACCCTGAATCTACCCTGAGCCAAGCATAGCCTACCCTGAGACTAGCAGAGCCTACCCTGTGCTTAGCAGAGCCTACCCTATGCCTAGCAGAGCCTACCCTGAGCCTAGCAGAGCCTAGCCTGAGATAGCAGAGCCTTCCTTGAGACTAGCAGGATCTACCCTGAGCCTAGCAGAGCCTACCCTGAGCATAGCAGAGCCTGCCCTGAAACTAGACGAGCCTACCCTGAGACTAGCAGAGCCTGAGACTAGCAGAGCCTACCGTGAACCTAGCAGAGCCTACCCTGAGACTAGTAGAGCCTACCCTGAGACTAGTTATTCTACCCTGAGTCTAGCAGACCCTACCCTGACACTAGCAGAACCTACCCTGAGCCGAGCAGAGCCCACAGTGTGTTTCTGATTCCCAAATGAAGAAATACATTGAATGACTATATGCATTCTGGTAGTCACTTGGGGTACAATAACAACAGCATTAGCCAGGTCATTTGAAAGGATTGAGTTCAGTAGGCCTACGTAGGGCTGTCCCCTTTTTTTCCTTCTGGTTTCTTTTTTCTGTGCTATCGGGGGAATATCAAGAAGTGACACAATCTATATCAGCCATTAAAATGCAAATGTGTTTACCAAGCCTGGCTTTGATGCTACACTAATAACAAGCAGTGGAGAACAATCATGCCTCAAATGTGCTGCACCGTGACCTATTGAACAAAGCCTAGTGCATGGTAATGAAACAAACGCCAATGAAAAGTGTGGCTTT